>NC_133618.1:380655333-380917833 GCF_048593235.1 Sminthopsis crassicaudata
TAATGCCAAAAACAGCCATAGGTTGCAATTTCAGGGAAAAGAACACTATAAAGACAGTCATAAGGAATCAGTGGCTCTGGTCATAGTTTCAATGCCAAAAGCAGTACTAACACTTGTGACTATAAGGAACCAGAGGTCCTTACTGAGCAATGAATAAAGTTCAGACCAGTAGAGCAGTGACAAACCTCTCCTGATATCTCACTATTTTGAAATCATCTAAATATTGCAAATCCCCAGAATTCCTTCTGAAATAGCAATATACAAAAGTCTGAGCTAAGGACAGTACTTTTCCATTCCCAGGTGAACAGAAACCTGATAGATTAATATTTATTTCCAGAGATCATTCTATCTCTTCCAAGCAGTTAACTAAAAGGATGGATGTGCTATTACTTATTTAGTGCCAGCAACACTGGAGGAGTTAAGAGTGCATCTCTTATCATCCAGTGCTTGGAATTTGGCACACCAGCTGCCATGCTTTTTCCCTATAACTTCCATCTCAAGTGATGTTAAGGGTTCACATCTCATTTCCTTTGACAAAAATGTCAACAGCATTATTTTATGCATGTGTTGTATAGATAAGGAAAGTCACATTAAACAATCTGCTCCATTCACTTTGAATTTACCCATTTCTTTTTTCTTTTTTTTTCTTTTTTTATATAACAACACTACTGTCTTTATAGTAAAGATGTCACTGTTGCTTGAAATCATCAAGAGAAGCAAGAATGAGACGCCAGAGCTTATATATTACTTTGTTATTCTGTCAAGGATTTTCATTGTCAATCAGATGAAATGGTGAACATTCAGTTAACTCTGGGTAAAATGCATCTTCTGAATTGTCATAACAAATTCTGAACAGAATAATGAGTTTATCCCCATGCCAATCACTGGAAAGTACATAGATTGTTCCATTTTGCTACCATTTGGTCACCTGTGGGGTATTCAACTAACTGGAGTTTCATTTGTGGCTTGTGAATAAATTAATGTAGCTAGTGCCATGGATACTTAAATTTTGACTCAGACTGAATTTTTAGGTAGCCTTGTGAAATCAACAAAGTATATATGTGTACTTTCTGGGGGGATATGAGGCAGACACAGAGAGAGAACAAGAGATGGAGACAGATTATTTATTTGTTATGAATTATTCTTATGTGTAATTATAGCAAAGTGCAACACAAATTATTGCCTCTCTGTGTGTCTCTGTCTCTGCCTCTCTCTGTCTCTGTCTTTCTCTTTGTTTTTATTTTTGCATTTTTAATTGAGCCATAAAAAGAAAACAAAGAAAATGACTTCTCATTTGACTATCCTTACCACATTAGCATGGCACACCACTAACAAGCCTGGAAATCCATATACTGTAATTTAAAGTATATCCTTTGTCCTCTTCACAAATCACTGTTTCCCCTCATATACTTCACAAATCAAAGAAATTGAACTACTTATCATCTTCTTAAAAAGGAGCTGCCCACTCAATTAAACTTGGAAAAGGAGTAAATAAATTACTAGTCCATTTCTTCCTTTGACTCTACCACTCTCTTTAATTCCAGTGGGAGAAAATAAAGAGTTACCTCTTCCCCAGATTAGTTTCATAGCGGATATAAGCAGCAGCAAGCAAAGCAGGGATTCAGTTATGTAAGCTGAGCCTAAGTTTTGCCTCAGGAAGCCTTTATGATCTTTTGTATTTTGTGTTTCTTTCTATTTTATAGGCAACTGAGAGCAATCCCAAAATGGATTACTGAATACTAAAGTAGTTTTGTGAGTTAATGAGATAGGGAAATCCTATGTCCTCAGATAGTGCCAGTTGTACTCTAGGCAGTATCGTTTTTTCTTATGGGATTAGGTTTTACACAAAACCTCTTCTACTTTTTACCCATGACAATATATCTTAGAGAAGAAGATTATCATCAACCATAATATGTACCCAAATCCTGGCATGATTTGTTATAAAATATGTACCTGAAAGACAATGTTGGGACATTGCAGAGGCAAGGTGAAATGTTAAATGCCTAACCAGCAGGACCAAAACCTATATAACATTATATTTTAAGTATAAACCACCTAAGAGATTGTAATACTATTATGTATGACTATTTCTTGTTAATATTTCTCCTGCAGGGGCAGAACCAAGATGATGGAGAGGAGACAGGTCTTTAGCTGAGCTCTCCTTGACAACCCTCAAATCAACACCAAACCAAGCCTCT
Organism: Sminthopsis crassicaudata; assembly: GCF_048593235.1. Taxonomy (NCBI): domain Eukaryota; kingdom Metazoa; phylum Chordata; class Mammalia; order Dasyuromorphia; family Dasyuridae; genus Sminthopsis; species Sminthopsis crassicaudata. The sequence goes on from NC_133618.1 coordinate 380,657,532, forward strand.
GAATTGGTTTTGGAGTGACAGAACCCACAAATATTTGGCATGTAAGAAATTTTCAGCAGAAGGTATTTTGGAATAACTTGGCCAAATATGAAAACAACTTAAAAAGGTAACTAGAGAAATTCATTCATTAAAAACCAGAACTGAACAAATGGAAATGAAAGACTCAAGAAGACATCAAGAATCAGTCAAACAAAGTCAAAGAAGAAGAAGAAGAAGAAGAAGAAGAAGAAGAAGAAGAAGAAGAAGAAGAAGAAGAAGAAGAAGAAGAAGAAGAAGAAGAAGAAGAAGAAGAAGAAGAAGAAGAAGAAGAAGAAGAAGAAGAAGAAGAAGTAAAATACCTCATTGGAAAAAAAAGTGTCCTGGAAAATAGATGTAAGAGAGGCAATCTAAGGATTACTGGACTTCCTGAAAACCATGATGAAAAAAAGAGGCTAGGCATTATCTTTCAGGAAGTCATCAAGGAAAAGTGCCCTGATAGCCTAGAACCAGAAGGCAAAATAGCCACTGAAAGAATTCATCAATCACCTTCTGAAAGAGATGCCAAAATGAAAACTCCAAGGAACATCACATCTAAATTTGAGACTTATCAGACCAAGGAAAAAATATTGCAAGCAGCCAAACTAAAACAACTGAAATTTCAAGGAGCCAAAGTCAGGATTACTCAGGACCTAGAGCTTCCAATTAAAGGATCAAAAGCCTGGAGTTTGATGTTCTGAAAGGCAAAGGAACTTGGGTTGCAGCCAAAAATCTACCGTTCAGCAAAATAAAGCACTATCTTTCGGGGAAGAAAATTCAATGATAAAGGTGAATTTCATTTATTTCTAAGGCAAAGAGCAGAGCTAAACAAAAAACAATGATTTCCAAATGCAGAAATCAAGAAAACCCTATAAAGAACAAAAGGAAAGAATTCTTGACAACCAAATCTCTGTTATGGGTGTACTTTGAGAATACAAGTACACTTAAATTTTATTGTGATAATATAGAAAAAATTCTAGAGGTAGAAAAGGGATTGTGCTGGAAAAAGAGAAAAATGGAGGAAAAATTAGGAAAATAATATCTCATGAAGAAGCCAAAGAGATCTATTATATATGAGGGGAAAAAAGGGAGGAGGATAAGCATTAAACCAATCTTATTCTCATCAAATTTGGCTCACAAAGAGAATATAAGACATATTTGGCTTCATAGAGAAACTTATCTCACCCTATAGGGATTTGGGAGGGGAAAGGGGAAAGGAAAAAGGATACATAATAGAAAGGAAAACAGAAGAAGGGGAAAGGTTTTATAAGAAAGGAGGAGGGGCTGTAGTCAGAAACAAAATACTGTGGAGGAGGGAAAGGGGGAAAGGAAAGAGAAAAACATACATTGTGGTAAATAAGATGGGATTCTATGAAAGCAGTTCTTGGGGGAAATTTTAAATCTCCACATGCTTACTTGCATAAAATAGAGAATGAGAAGATCACTGAATTGGTAATAAATATTAAAAAGACTAGGAAAAAAATAATAATTAAACCCTCACATAAATACCAAATTTGAAATTCTGAAAATGAAAAGGGAGTTAATAAAATTGAAAATAAAAAAATATATTGAACTAATAAAACTAAGATCTGGTTTTATGAAAAAAATCAACAAAACATAAAGTTTAGCTAAATTGATTAGAAAAAGGAAAGAAGAAAATGGAATTGTTACTATTAAAAATACAAAAGATGAACTTTCCACCAATGAAAAGGAAATCAGAGCAATAATTAGGAAGTATTTTGCCCAACTTTATGTCAATAAATATTATAATCTAAGTGAAATGGATGAATATTTACAAAATTATAGATCACCTAGATTAACAGAGGAGGAAAAATTACTTAAATAATACCATTTTAGAAAAATAAATTGAACATGCTATTAATCAGTTTCCTAAGAAAAAATCTCCAGGGCCAGATGGATTTATAAGTGAATTGTAGCAAACATTTAAAGAACAATTAATTCCAATATTATGCAAACTCTTTGGAAAAATAGGGAAAAAACGGAATCCTACCAAGTTCTTATTATGACACAGACATGATTCTGACACCTAAACCAGGTAAGGTCAAAACAGAGAATGAAAATTATAGACCAATTTCCCTAATGAATGTTAGTGCAAAAATCTTTTTTTTTTTAAATTATAGCTTTTGTTTACAAGATATGCATGGGTAATTTTTTAGCATTGACAATTGCAAAATCTTTTGTTCCAATTTTTCCCCTCCTTCCCCCACCCCCTTTCCCAGATAGCAGGTACACCAATACATGTGAAATATGTTGAAGTATATGTTAAATACAATATATGTATACATATCCATACAATTATTTTGCTGCACAAGAAGAATTGGACATAGATAGAATGTTCACTTAACCTGTGAAGGAAATCAAAGATGCAAGCCGACAAAAATAGAGATTGGAAATGCTATATAGTGGTTCACACTCATTTCCCAGAGTTATTTCCCTGGGTCTTTGTAGTGGCCAGAAACTGGAAACTATGTGGATGCCCATCAATTGGAGAATGGCTGAATAAATTGTGGCATATGAATATTATGGAATATTATTGTTCTGTAAGAAATAATCAACAGGATGATTTCAGAAAGGCTTGGAGAGACTTACATGAACTGATGCTGAATGAAATGAGCAGGACCAGGAGATCATTATATACTTCAACAATAATACTATATGATGATCAATTCTGATGGACCTCACTCTCTTCAACAATGAGATGAACCAAATTAGCTCCAAAAGAGCAGTAATGAATTGAACCCAGCTACACCCAACGAAAGAACTCTGGGAGATGTCTATGAACCACTACATAGAATTCCTAATACCCATATTTTTGTCCACCGCCATTTTTGATTTCCTTCACAGGCTAATTGTACACTATTTCAAAGTCTAATTCTTTTTGTATAGTAAAATAACTGTTTGGACATGTATACATATATTGTATTTAATTTATACTTTAACATAGGTAACATGTATTGGTGAACCTGCCGTCTGGGGTAGTAGGGGAGGGGGAAGAAGGTGAAAAATTGGAACAAAAGCCTTGGCAATTGTCAGTGCTATAAAATTACCCATGCATATATCTTGTAAATAAAAAGATATAATGAAATAAATAAATAAATTTCCACTTCTTAGCTAATGGCTAATCCATACCAATTACTTGTACTTAGTAATTTATAATAATTTCTTGGGAGTTTGATGGGCATAACACTAAATAAGTAGATGAATTTAGGTAGTATTTTCATTTTTGTTATATTTGATTGCACTACCCATGAGCACTTGATATTTTTCCAACTGAATAGATCTAAGTTTATTTGTGTGGAAAGTGTTTTATAGTAGCAGTCATATAGGTCTTGATGTTCCCCTGGCAGATAAGATTCCCAAATATTTTATGCTATCGACATTTATTTTGAAAGGAATTTATTTATATCTCTTGCTGCTGGACTTTGCTGTTAATACATAAAAAATGCTGATGATTTTTGTGGATTTATTTTGTATTCTGCAACTTTGCTAAAGTTATGAATTGTTTCTAGCAGTTTTATGGTTGATATTTGTAGATTCATATCATCTTCAAAGAGTGATAATTTAGTTTCCTCATTACCTATTCTAATTCATTTCATCTCTTTTTGTTCTCTTAGTGGCAAAGCCAACATTTCTTTTATTTTTTCTTCATATTTTTATTAAAGCATTTTTATTTACAAAATATGAAATGGTTAATTTCATTGACACTTGAAAAATTTTCTGTTTCAATTTTTTCTCTTATTTTCCCTCACCCTCTCCCATAGATGGCAGGTAGACCAATATGTGTCCACACACACACACACACACACACACACACACACACACACACACACACACACAATTACCTTGCAACACAAGAAAAATCAGATCAAGCAAGGAAAAATAAAAGCTGAGAAGGAAAACAAAATGCACACAAACATAAATAAAAATAGTGAAAATGCTATTTTGTGGTCCACACTCAGTTCCCACAGTCTTCTCTCTGGGTATATATGGCTCTCTTCATCATCGAACAATTGAAATTGGTCTGAATCATCTAATTGTTGAAGAGAGCCATATCCATCAGAATTGATCATCATATACTCTTGTTTTTGCCATATATAATGACCTCCTAGTTGTGCTCATTTCACTCAACATGAGTTCATGTAAGTCTCTCCAAGCCTCTCTGAAATCATTCTATTGGTCGTTTCTTACAGAACAATAATATCCCATAACATTCATGGACCATAATTTATTCAGCCATTCTCCAACCAATGGGCATACATTTGATTTATTTCCAATACAAAAAGGGCTGCCACAACATTTTTTGCACATGTGTGGCCCTTTCCTCCTTTTAGATCTCTTTGGGATATGAGACCCAGTAGAAACACTTCTAGGCAAAAGGGTATGTACACTTTGATAACATTTACAGCATAGTTCCAAATTGCTCTCCAGAATGATTGGATCCATTCACAGTTCCACCAGTGCTTCAGTGTCCCAGTTTTCCCACATGCCCTCCAAAATTCATCATTATCTTTTCCTGTCATCTTAAAGCTAACACTTCAAACACAATATTTAATAGTTATGGTGATAGTAGGCAACCTTATTTCAACCCTGATCTTATTGGGAATGGTTCTACTTTATCCCCTGCCTCTTTACATATTTAAATAGATGCTCCTTATAATTGTAAGAAAAATCCATTTCTAGTGTTTTTAATAGGAATAGGTGTTGGATTTTATCAAATGATTTTTTTGGATCTATTGAGATAATGGTATAATTTTTGTTAGTTTGGTTATTGATAGAGTAAATTATGTTAATAGCTTTCCTAATACTGAACCATATCTGCCTCCCTGGTATAAATCCTATTTGATCATATTGTATTATCCTAGGGATGACTTGCTTTAATATATTTGCTAATATTTTATTTAATATTTTTACATTAATATTCATTAGGGAAATTGGTCTGTAATTTTCTTTCTTTGTTTTCATCATACCTGGTTTAGAATCAGCCCATATCTGTATTAATAAAGGAATTTGGTAGTACTCTTTCTTTTCCTATTTTTTTCTAAAACATTTATATTGTAATGAAATTAATTGTTCTTTTAATGTTTGGTATAATTAACATGTAACTCCATCTGGCCCTGGAGATTTTTTCTTAGGTAGTTGATTAATAACTTATTATATTTCTTTTTCTGAAATGGAAATATTTAAATAATTTATTTCCTCTTCTGTTAAACTAGGCAACCTATATTTTTGTAGATATTATTCTATTTCACTTAGATTACCAAATTTATTGACATATATTTGAGAAAATTAACTCCTAATTATTGCTCTAATTTCCTCTTCATTGGTAGAAATTTCTCCCATTTTATTTTTGAGACTAACAATTTGATTTTCTTCTATCCTTTTTCTAATCAAATTAACTAAAGGTTAATCTATTTTATTGTTTGTTTTTTTCCATTAAACCAACTCTTATTTTTATTTATTAATTCAATAGTTTTCTTAGCTTCTATTTATTAAGAGCTCTCCTTTTATTTTCAGAATTTCAAATTTGATATTTATTTGAGTGTTTTTAATATGATTTTTCTAGCTTTTTTAGCTGCAAACCCAATTTATCGATCTTCTCTTTCTCTGTTTTATGCACATAAGCATTTAAAGAAAGAAAAATTCCCCTAATATTTGCTTTGGCTACATCCCACAAATTTTGGTATGTTGTATCATTGTCATTTTCTTGGATTAAGTTATTGATTGTGTCTATGATTGTTTCACACATTTTTAAGGATATATTATATAGTTTTCAATTAATTTTTGGTCTATTTTCCCTTGGCTCTTTATTATATGTGATTTTTGCATAAATATCTGAAAAATGTATTTATAATTTTTGTCTTTTGGCATTTAATTTTGAGCTTTTTATGTCCTGATACATGGTCAATTTTTGTATATGTTCTATGAATACCTCCCCTTCCTTTGTCCATTCAATTTTCTCCAAGGATCTCATACATAACTTTTTAAAAATTCTGTTTACCTCCTTAACTTTTTAAAATTTATTTTGTGGCTCCATTTATCTAGTTTTGTAAGAGCAATACCACACTAAGGTAGTTTTGTTGTCTGTTTCTTCTTGCAGCTCTCTAGAGTTCTCCTCTAGGAATTTGGATGCTATACCACTTGGTGCATATATGTTTAATATTGATGCTGCTTCATTATCTATGGCACCCTTTACCAAGATATATTTTCCGAAGATGGCGGAGAAGAAACACATGACTCAGTGAACGTCCTCACTCCCTCACAACCAATTAGATAAATTAAGTCTCAAAATTAGCTCAGGACTGATAGATACCACAAGGACTGGAAGCACGACTTACCAGCTGAAGAGAATCTGGAGTTTCAACAGGAAAGGTCAGTTCTCAGGGGAGGAATAAGAAAGACCAGCACAGACGGTGGGGTAGGGGCACACTGCGCCCATTGCGCTGGGAAGGGCTCTGGGATCAGAGAAGCCACTGAGGTAAAGGAATCTGGCACAGGCTGTTAGCTCTTATCTGCTAATTATTTAGCAGTTCAGAGGAGAAAGCCAAAATATTTTAAAACTCAAATTAGATTTTCCCCGATCTTGGGGGTGACTCAGTAGACTCAGCACCAGGGGGTGTGGCCTCAGCTACCACCTGAGAATAGTTAAGAGATTGACAAGTGGGTGGATACGGCCCAAGGCAACACACACTGCCTAGCTTAGCTGGAGGGAGTGGAACTCAGCTCCAGGAAGTCCCAGAGAAGCAGAACCTTTGAACTAGGGACCACGGTTTCTGGCAGACACTTCCAGTTTGAGCGCAGGGGCTTCTCACGTCACCTGCTGCAGACATCCACTCCCCACCCGGACACATAGGCTAGGCTTCCTGCTGTCTTCACTATTCTACGCCCTCGAAGCACAGTAGTGCTAATCACCTATGAGGCACCTCCAGGGAGGGGGTGGGGAACTCTCTCCCAGAGCTCTATCTTAGCTCCGGTGCAGGGGCCGCTGCATCCATCCGGTCTGGGAGGAAGCTGGTAAAGAAGTAAATAAATAATTTCCTACCCCAGGGACAGACACCAAAAGATTTTTTTAAGTATGAGCAAAAAAGCTAGAAAAACCATAGATTCCTTCTATACAGAGAAAGAGCGGGTATCCAACCCCGAGGAAGTTGACAGCAGAGAATCAACAGACAACAACCTAAAGGGGAACGATTCCTGCCCCCCATCACATAACTCTCTCCTAGAAGAAGCTCTTAAAAAATTGAGGGAGATCGAAGAAAAATGGGGAAAAGAAAGGGAAGTTATGATAGAGAATAACAACGTCCTGAAATTGGAGTTGGAAAAAATAAAGAATTCACAGGAGATGCAGGGAAACAAAATTAGTGAATTAGAAAAGGTTAAAAAAACACAGGAAAGTAGGATTTCTGAATTGGAAAAGATAAAAAAGTCTCAAGAAAATAGAATTTCTGAATTGGAAAAAGAAAATAATTCTCAAAAGAAAAAAATTAGGGAAATGGAAAAAAAACTCAATAGAGCAAAATAATTCATTTAAAAACGAAATTGGGCATTTACAAAAAGAACTAAAAACTGTGAAAGAAGAAAATAACTCCTTAAAAGTCAGGATGGAACAAATAGAAATGAATGATTCACAGAGAACCCAAGAATCAGTCAAACAAAACAAAAAAAATGAGAAGCTGGAGAACAACGTCAAATACTTACTGGGAAAACCTATAGACCTGGAAAATAGATCTAGGAGAGATAATCTGCGGATTATTGGACTTCCAGAAAACTATGACCAAAAAAAGAACCTAGATTCTATTTTACAGGAAATTATCAAAGAGAACTGTCCAGAGATAATAGAAACAGAAGGGAAAGTAGATGTGGAAAGAATTCATCGAACTCCTTCTGAAATAGACCCTAAAAAAAGAACACCACGGAATATTGTGGCTAAGCTGCAGAATTACCACACAAAGGAGAAAATCCTGCAAGCAGCTAGAAAAAAACAATTTAAATACCAAGGTGCCACAATAAGGGTCACCCAAGATCTGGCTGCCTCCACATTAAAAGATAGAAGGGCCTGGAACCTGATATTCCGAAAGGCAAAAGATCAAGGACTGCAACCACGAATGAACTACCCAGCTAAGTTTAGCATCTTTTTCCATGGAAGAAGATGGACATTCAATGAAACAGAGGAATTCTATATGTTTCTAAGAAAAAAACCAGACTTAAACAAAAAATTTGATCTACATCCACAAGACTGAAGAGAAACAGAAAAAGGTACACAGAACCCTTGAGAACTGTAACTCTGTTGTGGGTATATAAAAAATACTCAAGGATAATTTGATTTTACTGATATAAAAGAAAAAAAGGGGGGTGTGGTAAAGGGAAGGAGGTCGGTTCAGAAAAAGGGGAAGGAGTGATAAAAAGAGGGAAACTACATCCCAGGAAGAGACATAGAAAATATACCATATCTGAGGGAACTTAGTGAGGGGGAGAATCATTGTGTGAATCTTACTCTCATCAGAAGAGGCTCAAAGAGTAAATAATTAACATATTTGTTTTTCAGAGAATTTTCTCTCACCTCATTAAAAGGGGGGAGAGGAAAAGGGGAAAGGAAAAGGAGAATAAGTGAAGGGACTTGGAGGGAGGGGGGAGGGATCTTAAAAAAAAAAAGAGGGAGGGTTGCGCGTCACAAGGGGGGTCTGTAAATTAAATATCGGGGAGGGGGATCAGGGGGGTCAAGGGAAAAAAGTATAGTCTGGGGATAATACGATGGCAGGAAACACAGAATTAGTAATTTTAACTGTAAATGTAAATGGGATGAACGATCCCATCAAACGGAGACGGATAGCAGATTGGATCAAAAATCAGAACCCTACAATATGTTGCCTACAGGAAACACACTTAAAGCAGGGAGATACATACAGAGTAAAGGTAAAAGGTTGGAACAGAGCCTATTATGCTTCAGGTAAAGCCAAAAAAGCAGGGGTAGCTATCCTTATCTCAGATCAAGCAAAAGCAGAAGTAGATCTCTTTAAAAAAGATAAGGAAGGAAACTATATCCTGCTGAAAGGTAGCATAAATAATGAAGCCATATCAATACTAAACATATATGCACCAAGTGGTATAGCATCTAACTTTCTAAAGGAAAAGTTAAGAGAACTGCAAGAAGAAATAGACAGTAAAACTATAATAGTGGGAGATCTCAACCTTGCACTCTCAGATTTAGACAAATCAAACCACAAAACAAACAAGAAAGAAATTAAAAAAGTAAATAGAACATTAGAAAAACTAGGTATGATAGACCTTTGGAGAAAACTGAATGGCAATAGGAAGGAATATACTTTCTTCTCAGCAGTTCATGGATCCTATACAAAAATTGACCCTATATTAGGACATAAAGATCTCAAAATTAAATGTAGGAAGGCAGAAATAATAAATGCCTTCTTCTCAGATCACAATGCAATAAAAGCTACATTCAGTAAAAAGTTAGGGGTAAATAGACCAAAAAGTAATTGGAAACTGAACAATCTCATCTTAAAGAGTGACTGGGTAAAAGAGCAAATTATAGAAACAATTAATAATTTCACCCAAGATAATGATAATGATGAGACATCATATCAAAATCTTTGGGATGCAGCTAAAGCAGTAATAAGGGGAAATTTTATATCTTTAGAGGCTTATTTGAAGAAAATTGAGAAAGAGAAGATTAACGAATTGGGCTTAAAACTTAAAAGGCTAGAAAAAGACCAAATTATAAACCCCCAACCAAAAATTAAACTCGAAATACAAAAATTAAAAGGAGAAATCAATAAAATTGAAAGTAAAAAAACTATTGAATTAATAAATAAAACCAAGAATTGGTTTTATGAAAAAGCCAATAAAATAGATAAACCTTTGGTAAATTTGATCAAAAAAAAGAAAGAGGAAAATCAAATTGATAGTCTTACAAATGAAAAGGGGGATCTTTCCACCAATGAAGAGGAAATTAGAGAAATAATAAGGAGTTACTTTGCCCAACTTTATGCCAATAAATTTGATAACTTAAGTGAAATGGATGACTTTCTCCAAAAATATAGTCTCCCTAGATTAACAGAGGAGGAGATAAATTGCTTAAATAGTCCCATTTCAGAAAAAGAAATAGAACAAGCTATTAATCAACTCCCCAGGAAAAAATCCCCAGGGCCAGATGGATTCACATATGAATTCTACCAAACATTTAAAGAACAATTAGCCCCAATGTTATATAAATTATTTGAAAAAATAGGGGATGAAGGAGTCCTACCAAACTCCTTTTATGACACAGACATGGTACTGATACCTAAACCTGGTAGATCGAAAACTGAGAAAGAAAATTATAGACCAATCTCCTTAATGAATATTGATGCTAAAATCTTAAATAAGATATTAGCAAAAAGACTTCAGAAAATCATCTCCAAAATAATACACTATGATCAAGTAGGATTTATTCCAGGAATGCAGGGCTGGTTTAATATTAGGAAAACTATTAATATAATTGACCATATTAATAATCAAATTAATAAGAACCATATGATCATCTCAATAGATGCAGAAAAAGCATTTGACAAAATCCAACATCCATTCCTACTAAAAACTCTTGAGAGTATAGGAATAAATGGATTATTCCTTAGAATAATCAGGAGTATATATTTAAGACCGTCAGTAAGCATAATATGCAATAGAAATAAACTGCAACCTTTCCCAGTAAGATCAGGAGTGAAACAAGGTTGCCCACTATCACCATTACTATTCAATATAGTACTAGAAACGCTAGCCTCGGCAATAAGAGCCGAGAAAGAGATTCAAGGAATTAGAGTAGGAAATGAGGAAATTAAACTATCACTTTTTGCAGATGACATGATGGTATACTTAGAGAACCCCAAAGACTCTGCTAAAAAGCTACTAGAAATAATTCAAAATTTCAGCAAAGTGGCAGGATACAAAATAAATCCACATAAATCCTCGGCATTTTTATATATCACTAACAAAATGCAACAGCAAGAGATACAAAGAGAAATTCCATTCCAAACAAATGTTGAGAGTATAAAATATTTGGGAATCCATCTACCAAAGAAAAGTCAGGAATTATATGAGAAAAATTACAAAACACTTGCCACAAAAATAAAATCAGATTTAAATAATTGGAAAGACATTCAATGCTCTTGGATAGGCTGAGCGAATATAATAAAGATGACAATACTCCCCAAACTAATCTATTTATTTAGTGCTATACCAATCAGACTCCCAAGAAACTATTTTAATGACCTAGAAAAAATAACAACAAAATTCATATGGAAGAATAAAAGGTCAAGAATTGCAAGGGAACTAATGAAAAAAAACTCAGAGGAAGGTGGTCTAAGTGTACCTGATCTAAAGCTATATTATATAGCAGCAGTCACCAAAACCATTTGGTATTGGCTACGAAATAGACCGGTAGATCAGTGGAACAGATTAGATACAAAGGACAAAAAAGGGTACATCTATAGCAATCTAATCTTTGACAAACCCAAAGATTCCAACATTAGGGATAAAAATTCATTATTCGGAAAAAACTGTTGGGAAAACTGGAAATTAGTATGGCAGAAATTAGATATGGATCCACACTTAACACCATATACCAAGATAAGATCAAAATGGGTCCATGATTTAGGCATAAAGAGGGAGATAATAAATAGATTAGAGGAACAGAGGATAATCTACCTCTCAGACTTGTGGAGGAGGAAGGAATTTATGACCAGAGGAGATTTAGAGATCATTATTGATCACAAAATAGAAGATTTTGATTACATCAAACTAAAAAGTTTCTGTACAAATAATACTAATGCAAACAAGATTAGAAGGGAAGTAACAAATTGGGAAAATATTTTTAAAAACAAAGGTTCTGACAAAGGTCTCATTTCCAAAATATATAGAGAATTGACCATAATTTATAAGAAACCGAACCATTCTCCAATTGATAAATGGTCAAAGGATATGAACAGACAATTCTCAGAGGAAGAAAGTGAAACTATATCCACTCACATGAAAGAGTGTTCCAAATCACTACTGATCAGAGAAATGCAAATTAAGACCACTCTGAGATACCACTACACACCTGTCAGATTGGCTAAGATGACAGGAACAAATAATGACAAATGTTGGAGGGGATGTGGGGAAATTGGGACACTAATACATTGCTGGTGGAGTTGTGAAAGAATCTAGCCATTCTGGAGAGCAATCTGGAATTATGCCCAAAAAGTTATCAAACTGTGCATACCCTTTTACCCAGCAGCGCTACTACTGGGATTATATCCCAAAGAAATACTAAAGAGCGGAAAGAGACATATATGTGCCAAAATGTTTGTGGCAGCTCTTTTTGTTGTAGCTAGAAACTGGAAGATGAATGGATGTCCATCAGTTGGAGAATGGTTGGGTAAATTGTGGTATATGAAGGTTATGGAATATTATTGCTCTGTAAGAAATGACCAGCAGGAGGAATATAGAGAGGCCTGGAGAGACTTAAATCAACTGATGCTGAGTGAAATGAGCAGAACCAGAAGATCACTGTACACTTCAACAACAATACTGTATGAGGATGTATTCTGATGGAAGTGGAAATCTTCAACATAAAGAAAAACCAACTCACTTCCAGTTGATCAATGATGGACAGAGGTAGCTACACCCAGAGAAGAAACACTAGGAGGGGAATGAAAATTGTTAGCACTAATATCTGTCTGCACAGGTTGCATGTACCTTCAGATTCTAATGTTTATTGTGCAACAAGAAAATGATATTCGCACACATGTATTGTACCTAGATTATATTGTAACACATGTAAAATGTATGGTATTGCCTGTCGTCGGGGGGAGGGAATAGAGGGGGGGTAATTTGGAAAAATGAATACAAGGGATAATATTATAAAATATATATATATATATATATATATATATAATAAAAAAAAAAAAGGCTATAGAGAAAAAACCATTTAAACTTAGAAAGCATGTAAATTGAAAAGAAAAAATAGCCTTATCTGACATTGAAGAATAGTTACCCTAGCTTTATCTTAATACAATGAAAAAGAGTTTGTCCTTTTAAAAAAGAGGCCTCTAAACACTCTTTATGTCAATAAAGCAAATGGCGACCTAATGCATATGTACTGATGAAATAGTTTAAAAGGGTGACATTTAAAAATAAGTAAAACCAAAAAAAAAAAAAAAAAAAAAAAAAAAAAAAAAAAAAAAAAAAAAAAAAAAAAGATTTTCCTTCCTTATCTCTTTTAATTAGATCTATTTTGGCTTTTGCTTGATCCTAGATCAGGATAACTACCCTGTTTTTTTTTTTTTTTTTTTACTTCACCTGAAGCATAATTAATTCTGCTCTAGTGTTTTATTTTTACTCTGTAGTATAACTCTACTTTAAATGTATTTCTTGTAAACAACATATTATAGAATTTTACCTTTTAATCCAATCTGCTATTCACTTCTGTTTTATGGGAGAGTTCACCCCATTTACATTGACAGTTAAAATTTCTATTTTTGTCTTTTCTGCTCTCTTATTTACCACAAATTATGCTTTCTTTCACCTTTCTCTTTTTCCCTTCTCCACAATATTTTGCTTTTGACCACCACTTTCCTCAATCAACCCTCCCTCTTTATAGCTCATTCTTATACCTTTGCCCTACTACTTCTATTATCCCTTCTATCAGCCTTCCATTTTCTTTTCCTCTTTTCCCTCCCACTTCCATATAAGATGAGACAAGTTTCTCTGTGAAACTAAATATGTCTCATATACTCTCTTTAAGCCAAATGTTCATCCACCTCCTTTCTTTCCCTCAAGTATAATAGGTCTTTCAGTTATTTAAATCTGACTTTATTTTTGTGGCAAATGTTTTGTAATTTTGCTCATGTAATTCATGACTTTCCTTTGGTAGATAGATTCCCAAATATTTTATACAATAGACAGTTATTTTGAATGGCATTTCTCTTTGTATCTCTTGCTGTTGGATTTTGTTGGTAATGTCAAATAATGCTGAGGATTTATGTGGATTTATTTTGTATCCTGCAACTTTGCTAAAATTCTGAATTATTTCTAATAGCTTTTTAGCAGAGTCTTTGGGGTTCTCTAAGTATACCATCATGTCATCTGCAAAGAGTGATAGCTTGGTTTCCTCATTATCTACTCTAATTCTTTTAATATCTTTCTCAACTCTTATTGCTGAGGCTAATATTTCTAATACAATATTGAATAGTAATGGTGATAGTGGGCAACCTTGTTTCACTCCTAATCTTACTGGGAAAGGTTCCAGTTTATTGCCATTACATATGATGTTTACTGAAGGTTTTAAATATATGCTTCTGATTACTTTAAGGAATACTCCATTTATTCTTTTACTCCGAAGTGTTTTTAGTAAGAATGGATGTTGGATTTTGTCAAATACTTTTTCTGTATCTACTGAGATGATCATATGTTTTTTGTTAATTTGGTTATTGATATAATTGATTATGCTAATAGTTTTCCTAATTGGTTATACTGTATTATCCTGGGGATGATTTTCTGTAGTCTTTTTGCTAATATTTTATTTAAGATTTTAACGTCAATATTCATTAGGGAGATTGGTCTATAATTTTCTTTCTCTGTTTTCAACCTACCTGGTTTAGGTATCAGTACCATGTCTGTGTCATAAAAGAAATTTAATAGGACTCCTTCAATCCCTATTTTTTATCAAATAGTTTATATAGCATTGGAGTTAATTATTTTTTTAATGTTTGGTAGAATTCACATGTAAATCCATCTGCACCTGGGGATTTTTTTCTTAGGGAGTTGGTTAATAGCTTGTTCTATTTCTTTTTCTGAACTGGGACTATTTAGATTATTTACTTCTTCCTCTGTTAATCTGGGCAAGCTATATTTTTGGAGGTAGTCATCCATTTAATTAAGTTATTGAATTTATTGGCATAAAGTTGGGGAAAGTAACTACTAATTGTTATTCTAATTTCCTCTTCATTGGTGAGCTCTCCCTTTTCATTTTTAAGACTAACAATTTGATTTTCCTTTTTCCTTTTTTTAATCAGATTTACTAAGGGCTTGTCTATTTTGTTGGTTTTTTCATAGAACCAACTCTTAGCTTTATGAATTAATTCAATAATCTTTTTACTTTTAATTTTATTTTTAGAATTTCAAGTTTCGTGTTTGTCTGGGAGGTTTTAATTTGTTCCTTTTCTAGCATTTTTAGTTGTAAGCCCAAGTCATTGACATTCTCTTTCTCTATTTTATGCAAGTATGCTTCTAGAAATATAAAATTTCCCCTTATTACTGCTTTGGCTGTATCCCATACATTTTAGTATGATGTTTAATTATTGTCATTTTCTTCAGTGAAGTTATTAATAATGTCTATGATTTGCTATTTCACCCAATAATTCTTTAATATGAGAGATTATTTAGTTTCCAATTATTTTTGGCCTATTTTCCCCTAGCTTTTTATTGAATGTAATTTTCATTGCATTTTGGTCTGAAAAGAATACATTTACTATTTCTGCCTTACTGCATTTCATTTTGAGGTTTTTATGTCCTAATATTGGTCAATTTTTGTATAGGTTCCATGAACTGCTGAGAAGAAAATGTACTCCTTTCTATCTCCATTTAGATTTCTCCAAAGATCTATCATATCAAACTTTTGCAGTCTTCTATTTAACTCTTTTGCTTCTTTCTTATTTATTTTGTGGTTTGATTTATCTAATTCTGAGAGTGCAGATTTAAATAATTGGAAAAAATATTAAGTGCTCTTGAATGGGACGAGCGAATATCATAAACATGACAATACTCCCTAAACTAATCTATTTATTAAGTGCTATACAAATCAGACTCCCAAGAAATTATTTTAATGACCTAGGAAAATTAACAACAAAATTCATATGGAAGAACAACATGTAGAGAATTTCAAGGGAATGGATGAAAAAAAAAAATCAAATGAAGGTGGCCTAGCTGTACCTGATCTAAAATTATATTATAAAGCAGCAGTCACCAAAACCATTTGGTATTAGCTAAGAAATACATTAATTGATCAGTGGAATAAATTAGGTCTACAGGACAAAATAGTTAATAAATATAGCAATATAGTGTTTGAGAAACCCAAAGATCCCAACTTTTGAGATAACAATTATTTGACAAAAATTTCTGGGAAAACTGGAATTTAGTATTGCAGAAATATATGAATGTTACGGAATATTATTGTTCTGTAAGAAATGACCAGTAACAAATTGGGAAAACATTTTTACAGGTAAAGGCTTCATCTTCAAAATATACAGAGAATTGACTTTAATTTGTAAGAAATCAAGCCATTCTCCAATTGATAAATGGTCAAAGGATATGAACAGACAATTTTCAGATGATGAAATTAAAACTATTTCCACTCATATGAAAGAGTATTCCAAATCACTAATGATCAGAGAAATGCAAATTAAGAAAACTCTGAGATATCATTACACACTTGTCAGATTATCTAAGATGATAAGAATAAATAATGATGAATGTTGGAGGGGCTGTGGGAAAACTGGGACACTGATGCAGTGTTGGTGGAGTTGTGAAAGAATCCAACCATTCTGGATAGCAATCTGGAATTATGCCCAAAAAGTTATAAAAATGTTCATACCCTTTGACCCAGCAGTGTTTCTACTGGGCTTATATCCCAAGGAAGGGAAAGGGACCTGTATGTGCCAAAATGTTTGTGTCAGCCCTTTTTGTAGTGGCTAGAAACTGGAAAATGAATGGATGTCCATCAATTGGAGAATGGTTGGGTAAATTATGGTATATGAATGTTATGGAATATTATTGTTCTGTAAGAAATGACCAACAGGAGGAATACAGAGAGGCATGGAGAGACTGACATCAACTGATGCTGAGTGAAATGAGAAGAACTAGGAGATCATTATACACTTCAACAAAGATACTGTATGATGATGTATTCTGATGGAAGTGGATATCTTAAACATAGGGAAGATCTAATCCAATTCCAAGTGATCAATGATGGACAGAATCAGCTACATCCAGAAAAGGAACACTGGGAAATGAGTGTAAACTGTGAACATTATTATTATTTTTTTGTTTTTGTTTTTCTTCCCAGATTATTTTTACCTTCCGAATACAATTCATCCTTTGCAACAATAACAAAAACAATATTCGGTTCTGCACATATACATTTTACCTAGGATATACTATAAGTTATTTAATATGTATGGGAATGCCTGCCATCTAGGGGAGGAAGTAGAGGGAAGGAGGGGAAAAATTTGGAACAGAAGGGAGTACAAGGGATAATGTTGTTAAAAAAAAATACCTATGCATATGCACTGTCACAAAAATGTTATAATTATAAAAATTAATAAAAAATGGAAAAAAAGAAAAAGAAATGACCAGCAGGATGAATACAGAGAAGCTTGAAGAGACTTACATGAACTGATGCTGAGTTAACTGAGCAGAACCAGGAGATCATTATACACTTCAACAACAATACTGTATGAGGATGTAGTCTGATGGAAGTGGATATCTTCAGCAAAGGGAAGATCTAATTCAGATCCAATTGATCAATGATGGACAGAATCAGCTACACCCAGAGAAGTAACACTGGGAAATGAGTGTAAACTGTTTTCATTTTTGTTTTTCTTCCTAGGTTATCTTTACCTTCTGAATCCAATTCTTCCTGTGCAACAAGAAATTCGGTTCTGCACATATATTATATCTAGGATATACTATAACACATTTAACATGTATGGGACTGCCTGCCATTTATGGGAGGGGGTGGAGGGAAGGAGGGAAAATTCAGAATAGAAGTGTGCAAGGGAAAAGTTTGTAAAAATTACCCATGCATATATACTGTCAAAAAAAGTTAAAATTATAAAATTAATTTAAAAATGTTAAAAATAAAAACTAATTCTGTATTTTCTGCCATTTTATTATCCTCAGATTATATTTTCCTTTTCCTTTCTCCTATTATCCCCCTCCCCAGTATTTAACTAATGGGCAACACTTGCCTCATGCTGCTCTCCCTCTTTAGAATCCCTCCCATCCCATTTAAGTCCCTCTTCCTTTCTTATACCTTTCTCTTATTTTTCTGTATTCCCTACTATTTAGCCTACTCTTTTCCTTTTCCCTTTTCCTCTCCCACTTTTTAATGAGGTGAGAGAGGTTTCTCCTTAAACTAAATATGTCTAATATTTTCTCCTTGAGCCAAATCTGATGAGAGTAACATTCACAAAATTTTCCTCCCCATTGCTTAATTCCCTCAGATATGATAGGTTTCTTTTGCCTCTTCATGAGATGCAATTTCTCTCTTTTTCTCCCGTTTTACTTTTTTTCTGAGACAATCCCCTTTCCACTTCTACTTCCCTATTTTTTATATTATAACAGTAAAATCAAATTATACATGCACTCTTTATGTGTGTCCATAACAGAAATAGTTTACAACAGTTCTTTTCATGTTTTTCTGCTTTTCTTGAGTCCTATAGTTGGAGCTCAAAATTTTTGTTTATCTCTAGCTTTATCATTAGGAATAAATGGAATTCAGCTGTTTTGTTGAATGCCCATCTTCTCTTGAAGAAAATGCTCAGCGTAGCTGGGTAGTTTATTCTTAGCTGCATTCCAATTTCTTTTGCCTTACAAAATATCAGATTCCAGGCCCTTAGATCTTTTAATGTGGGAGTGGCTAGATTCTGAGTGATCTTTATTGTGGCTCTTTGGAATGTGAATTTTTTTTTCTGGCTGCTTGTAATATTTTTTTCTTAGTCTGACAGTTCTGAAATGTAATATTTCTTCCAGTTTTTATGTTGAGTTCTCTTTCAAAAGGTATTCAAAGAATTCTTTCAATGCCTATTTTAAAGTCTGATTCTATTACACATGGGCAGTTCTATTTGATCATTTCCTGTAAAATAGTGTCTAGGCTCTTTTTTTCATCATAATTTTTAGGAAGTCTAGCAATCCTCAGATTATCTCTCCTAAATCTATTTTCCGTGTCTGTTGTTTTTCCAAGTACATACTTAACATTCTTTTCTATTTTTTTTTCTTTTCTTTTTCTTACTTTTTTTTTTTTTTTTTTTTTTTTTTTTTTTTGGTTTTGCTTGACTGGTTTTTCATGTCTCAACAAATTGTTCCTTTCTATTTGCTCAATTCTTATTTTTCATGAGGTTTTTCTTCATTAGCTTTTTTTTTACTTCTTTTTATATATGTCCAACTGAGTTTTTAAATGAGTTATTTTGCTCTATGGAATTTTTTTATTTTACTAATTTTTTTTTATTAATTTTATAATTATACATTTTTTGACAATATATGCATGAGTGATTTTTTTTATAACATTATCCCTTGTATTCATTTTTCAAGATTTTGCTCTCCCTCCCTCTACTCTTTCCCCTAGATGACAGGCAATTTCATACATTTTACAAGTGTTACAGTATAACCTAGATATAATATATGTGTGTAAATCCATTTTTCTTGTTACACATTAAGTACTGGATTCCAAAGGTATAAGTAACCTGGGTAGATAGACAGTAGTTCTAATATTTTACATTCAATTCCCAGTGTTCCTTCTCTGGATGTAGCTGTTTCTGTCCATCATTGATCAGCTGGAAGTGAGTTGGATCTTCTTTATGTTGAAGATATCCACTTCCATCAGAATACATCTGCATACAGTATTGTTGTTGAAGTGTATAGGGAACTTCTGGTTCTGCTCATTTCACTCAGTATCAGTTCATGCAAGTCTCTCTAAGCCTTTCTGAATTTATCCTTCTGGTCATTTCTTACAGAGCAATAATATTCCATAGCCTTCATATACCATAATTTACCCAACCATTCTCCAATGGATGGACATCCATTCATCTTCCAGTTTCTAGCCACTACAAAAAGAGCTGCTACATATTTTGGCATGCACAGATCCCTTTCCCCACTTTAGTATTTATTTGGGATATAAGCTCAGAAGTAGCACTGCTGGATCAAAGGGTATGCACAGTTTGATAACTTCCTTGAATCTTTTTCTCGGCTCTTATTGCCGAGGCTAGCATTTCTAGTACTATATTGAATAGTAATGGTGATAGTGGGCAACCTTGTTTCACTCCTGATCTTATTGGGAAAAGTTCCAGTTTATCTGTATTGCATATTATGCTTACTGATGGTCATAAATATATGCTCCTTATTATTCCAAGGAATAGTCCATTTATTCCTATACTCTCAAGCTTTTTTAGTAGGAATGGATGTTGGATTTTGTCAAATGCTTTTTCTGCATCTATTTAGATGATCATATGGTTTATATTAATTTTATTATTAATATGGTCTTTTATACTAATAGTTTTCCTAATATTAAACCAGCCCTGCATTCCTGGTATAAATCCTACCTGATCATCCTGAGGATGATTTTCTGAATTATTTTTGCTAATATCTTAACATTTTAGCATCAATATTCATTAAGGAGATTGGTCTATAATTTTCTTTCTCAGTTTTCAATCTACCTGGGTAAGTTATCAGTACCATGTCTGTGTCATAAAAGGAGTTTGGTAGGACTTCTTCATCCCCTAATTTTTCAAATAGTTTATATAAAATTGGGGCTAATTCTTCTTTAAATGTTTGGTAGAATTCACATGTAAATCCATCTGGTCCTTGGGATTTTTTCCTGGGGAGTTGATTAATAGCTTGTTCTATTTCTTTTTCTGAAATGGAACTATTTAAGCAATTTATCTCCTCCTCTGTTAATCTATGAAGCCTATATTTTTGGAGGTATTCTTCCATTTGACTTAAGTTATCAAATTTGTTGGCATAAAATTCTGCAAAATAACTCCTTATTATTTCTCTAGTTTCCTCTTTCACCCAGTCATTCTTTAAGATGAGATTATTCAGTTTCTAAGTACTTTTTTGGTCTATTTATCCCTAACTTCTTACTGAATGTAGTTTTTTATTGCATTGTGATCTGAGAAGAAGGCATTTATTATTTCTGCCTTCCTGCATTTAATTTTGAGATGTTTATGTCCTAATATATGGTCAATTTTTGTATAGGATCCATGAACTGCAGAGAAGAAAGTTTTACTGTCTATTTCTTCTTGCAACTCTCTTAACTTTTCCTTTAGAAAGTTATATGCTATACCACTTGGTGCATATATGTTTAGTATTGATATGGCTTCATTGTTTATGCTATCTTTTAGCAGGATATAGTTTCCTACCTTATCTCTTTTATTTAGATAAAGTTCTGCTTTTGCTTGATCTGAGATAAGGATGGCTACCCATGCTTTTTTGGATTTACCTGAAGCATAATATGTTCTGCTCCAACCTTTTACCTTTACTCTCTATGTATCTCCCTGCTTTAAGTATGTTTCCTGTAAACAACATATTGTAGGGTTCTGACTTTTGATCCAGTCTGCTATCCATCTCCATTTGATGGGAGAGTTCATCCCATTTACATTTACAGTTAAAATTACTAATTCTGTATTGCCTACCATCATATTATCCCCAGATTATGCTTTTTCCCTTGACCCTCCTGAACCCCTTCCCCATCCCCTTCAGATGAAGATACAATGGGTGATAAGAATTGATCTCCATCAAAAAAGATCATAAACGAGAGAAAAAATGGGGAAAGGAAATGAGAACTTTGCAGGAGGGTTTGGAAAAGGAATTTTTTTTCTATTAAAGAGACCTCCTTAAAAATAGATTTAGGGGGAAAAAAAGCATACAACTCCTTAAAAATATAAGAATATGAAAAAAAAAAGAAATCAACTCCTTGGAAAAGAGAATTTGTGAAGTTTGGAAAAAACCCAAGGAACAAAAGAATTCAATTAAAAGTTCAATTGGCCAAATGCAAAAGGAGATCAAAAAGCTAAATGAATAAAATAATGTAGTAAACATTAAAATTGAATAAATGAACACAAATGATTCAATGAAACATCAATAATTAGTCAAATAAAACAAACAAACAAAGAAACAAAAAAGAAATATAAAAGAAAATTGAAAATATGTCATTGGAAAAACAACCTGGAAAATAGGTCTGAGGAAAGCCTATGTAAGAATTATTGGACTTACTTAGTGTGAAAACACTAAGAAATATTATAGCTAAATTTCAGAATTATGAAATCGAGGAAAAATATTGCATGCAATTAGAAAGAAATAATTAAAATATAGAGGAGTTACAGTCAGGATTACCCAGAACTTAGCAGTTTCCATTTTAAAGGCTCAAAGGGACTGGAGTATGATATTGTGAAAGGCTAAGGAAGTTGAATTGCAGCCAAGAATGAACTATCCAAAAAAATTCAGCATTATCTTTAAGGGGAAATGATGGATATTCAATGAAACAGGTAAAATTCAACTATTTCTGATGAAAAGATCAAAACTGAACAGAAAATTTTATCTTCAAATATAAAACTCAAGAGAATTATAAAAAGGTAAAAAGGAAGAAAAACATAGCTATTTCTTTTAAAAGTTAAAAAGTTTACACCCTTTTATGGGAACATGATATGTGTAACTTTTGAAAACTGTATCTCTGATATGGGTATACTTAGAAGATGTAGGTATAATTTGATTTTATTGTGATGATATAAAAAAGAAACTAAAGGTGAAGAAGGGATTATATTGGAAGAAGAAGAAAGGGGAAGTAAAATGGTGTAAATTACATTCCATGAAGTGGCAAAAAAATACCTATTACAATTTAGGAAAAGAGGGGAGAGGGGTGAGCATTGAGTAATTCTTGATCTCATCAGATTCGGCTCAAAGAGGGAATATCAGATATATTATCTCACAGAGAAAATTATCTCACCCTATAGTGCTGGGGTTCTCAAACTATGGCCCACGGGCCAGATGCAGCCACTGAGGATATTTATGCGGCCCTCCAGGTTATGGCAAATGGGCTGAGGGGCGGAGACAGAGGGTGAGGTTTTGTTCTTACTATAGTCCAGTCCTCCAACAGTCTGAGGGACAGTGAACTGGCCCCTATTTAAAAAGTTTGAGGACCACTGCTATAAGGTATAAGGAAATAGGAGAACAAACTGGGGAGGCTAATAGGAGGTTGAACAGAAGTAGAAAGGGAAAGTGATAAGAAAGAAGGAGGGGCTATAAAAGGGAAGGGCTGTTTGTGGCAGAAACAAAGACTGGGTAAGAGAAAAGGGAACGAAAGTAATGACAAAATTATAATTTGGGGAAAATAAGATAGAGGAAACTAGAGTTAATTTTAATTAATGTTCTAATTTTAACTGTGAATTTGAATATTATGAAAAGAAGCAGATAGCAGTAAAAACCAGAATCCTACAATATCTTGTTTACAAGAAACACATTTAAAGCAGAATGATACATATAGAGTAAAGTTAAAAGGATGGAGTAGACTCATGCTTTAATTGAAGAAAAAAAATTTGCAGGGATAGCAATCCTGACTTAGATCAAGCAAAAACAAAAGTATAACTAATTAAAATAGATAAGAAAGCAAACTACATTTTGCTAAAGAGTACTATAGCTAATGAAGCAATATCAATACTAAACATATGCACCAAGTGGTAGAGCATTCAAATTCCCAAAGGGAAAGTTAAGAGCTGAAAGAATTAGACAACAAAACTATACCCGTGGAGAAACTCAACCTCATTCTTTAAGAATTAGATAAATCAAAGTATAAAAATAAGAAAGAAGTTGCGGAGGTAATGATATTAAAAGATCATAGGCAACTCAATAAAACTCTGGATGTAGAGTATGGAAGACTTGTGCTTAAATCTGCCCTGACACTGACTAATGTGTGATACTGGACAAATCATTTATTCTGATTATCTTAGTTTCTTTATCTGTAAAATGATGTATAAAAGAAAATGCCAAATCTCTTAAGTATATAAGAAGAATCTCCAATTGGTTCACAAAGAGGAAAATATGACTGAAATAACTTCAAAACAAGATCATAGATATAGGGCTTGAAAAAACTTTGGAGAATGTCTAATCCAAGCCCTTCATTTTGAAGAGATAGAAAATGAGGCCCAGAGAAACTCAGTAGTTTGTTCAGTGTAACACAGGTAGTAAATAATTGGCTCAGGGTTTGAACCCAGGGCTTGGACTCCAAAACTTATAGTCCTGACATCATTTCCCAGAGCAAATCTATAATTTTCAGGGCTTCTAAATAGGGTCTCTACTTTCTCTTTTCAATGGATCCTTACTCCCTTTTCTCCCTTCCACCTTCTTTGCTTCACTCCACTCTTATTTTTTCTTCTTCTCACATTCTCTTTTCTCATCCTTTTCTTCCTTTATCTTATTCTCACCCTCTCCAATTTGAATAAAAATTGGGAAAGTTGATTGAGAAGTAGGTTTCAGGGTTAAAAGAAATTCATGGAAATGGGTGCTCAGGAAAATAGTGACAGATCCTTTTCATCTATCTCTACAGTATTTCTCTACAAAAAATTTCTGGAGGCGGAGCCAATATGGCGGAGAAGAAACACACGACTCTGTGAACGTCCTTATTCCCTCACAACCAATTAGATAAATCAGCCTCAGAAATAGCGCTGGACTGATAGATACCACAAGGATTGGAAGCACGACTTACCAGCTGAAAAGAATCTGGAGTTTCAACAGAAAAAGTCAGTTCCCAGGGGAGGAAGAAGAGAGGCCAGCACAGACGGCTGGGTGCTAGCATACTGCACCGATTGCACTGGGAAGGGCTCTGGGATCAGAGAAGCCACTGAGATAAAGGAATCTGGCACAGGCTGTGAGTTCTTCTCTGCTTATAATATAGCAGTTCAGAAGGGAAATCTAAACACTTTAAAAATTCAGATAGATTAGATTTTCCCCGGATCCTGGAGGTGACTCAGCAGATCTCAGCACCAGGGGGTGTGGCCTCAGCTCCCACCTAAAACTAGTTAAGAGATTGAGAAGTGGGCAGATACGGTCCAAGGCAACACACACTGCCTAGCTCAGCTGACGGGTGTGGAACTCAGCTCCTGAAGTCCCAGAAAAGCAGAACCTTTGAACTAGGGGCCACAGTTTCTGGCAGACACTTCCAGTTTGAGTGCAGGGGCTTTTCAAGTCACCTGCTGCAGGCATCCACGCCCCACCAGGAAGCATAGGCTGGGCTTTGTGCCTTCTTTACTTCAATCTCAAACGTCAGGGAAGCCACTAAAACAGCGCCCTCAAGGCACAGCAGTGCTAGTCACCTCTGAGGCACTTCCAGGGAGGGGGTGGGGAACTCTCTCCCAGAGCTCTATCTTAGCTCAGGCCCAAGAGCCGCTGCATCCATCCGGTCTGGGAGGAAGCTGGTAAAGAAGTAAATAAATAATTTCCTACTCCAGGGACAGACCCCAAAAGATTTTTTAAATATGAACAAAAAAGCCAGAAAAACTATAGATTCCTTCTACACAGAGAAAGAGCAGGTATCCAACCCCGAGGAAGTTAACAGCAGAGAGACAGCAGATAACAATCTAAAGGGGAATGATTCCTGCCCCCCATCACATAACTCTCTCCTAGAAGAGACTATTAAAAAGTTAAGAGAGTTTGAAAAAATGGGGAAAGGAAAGGGCAGCTATGATAAAGAATAACAACGTCCTGAAATTGGAGTTGGAAAAAATAAAGAATTCACAGGAGATGCAGGGAAACAAAATTTGTGAATTAGAAAAGGTTAAAAAATCACAGGAAAGTAGGATTTCTGAATTGGAAAAGATAAAAAAGTCTCAAGAAAATAGAATTTCTGAATTGGAAAAAGAAAATAATTCTCAAAAAAAATTAGGGAAATGGAAAAAAATTCAATAGAGCAAAATAATTCATTTAAAAACGAAATTGGGCATTTACAAAAAGAACTAAAAACTGTGAAAGAAGAAAATAACTCCTTAAAAGTCAGGATGGAACAAATAGAAATGAATGATTCACAGAGAACCCAGGAATCAGTCAAACAAAACAAAAAAAAAAATGAGAAGCTGGAGAATAACGTCAAATACTTACTGGGAAAATCTATAGACCTGGAATATAGATCTAGGAGAGAGAATCTGCGGATCATTGGACTTCCTGAAAACGATGACCAAAAAAAGAGCCTAGATTCTATTTTACAGGAAATTATCAAAGAGAACTGTCCAGAGATAATAGAAACAGAAGGGAAAGTAGATGTGGAAAGAATTCATCGAAATCCTTCTGAAATAGACCCTAAAAAAAGAACCCCACGGAATATTGTGGCTAAGCTGCAGAATTACCACACAAAGGAGAAAATCCTGTAAGGAGCTAGAAAAAAACAATTTAAATACCAAGGTGCCACAATAAGGGTCACTCAAGATCTGGCTGCCTCCACATTAAAAGATAGAAGTGCCTGGAACCTGATATTCCGTAAGGCAAAAGATCAAGGACTGCAACCAAGAATGAATTACCCAGCTAAGTTTAGCATCTTTTTCCATGGAAGAAGATAGTCATTCAGTGAAACAGAGGAATTATATATATTTCTAAGAAAAAAACCAGACTTAAACAAAAAATTTGATCTACATCCACAAGACTGAAGAGAAACAGAAAAAGGTACACAGAACCCTTGAGA
This sequence comes from Sminthopsis crassicaudata, assembly GCF_048593235.1. NCBI lineage: Eukaryota > Metazoa > Chordata > Mammalia > Dasyuromorphia > Dasyuridae > Sminthopsis > Sminthopsis crassicaudata. The sequence goes on from NC_133618.1 coordinate 380,684,038, forward strand.
ACTGTAACTCTGTTGTGGGTATATAAAAAGTACTCAAGGATAATTAGATTTTACTGATATAAAAGAAAAAAAGGGGGTGTAGTAAAGGGAAGGAGGTCATTTCAGAAAAATGGGAAGGAATGATAAAAAGAGGGAAACTACATCCCAGGAAGAGGCATAGAAAATACACCATATCTGAGGGAATTTAGTAAGGGGGAGAATCATTGTGTGAATATTACTCTCATCAGGAGAGGCTCAAAGAGTAAATAATTAACATATTTGTTTTTCAGAGAATTTTCTCTCACCTCATTAAAAGGGGGGAGAGGAAAAGGGAAAAGGAAAAGGAGAATAATTGAAGGGACTTGGAGGGAGGGAGGAGGGATATTAAAAAAAATGGAGGGTTGCGTGTCACTAGGGGGGTCTGTAAATTAAATATCGGGGAGGGGGATCAGGGGAGTCAAGAGTAAAAGCATAATCTGGGTATAATATGATGGCAGGAAATACAGAATTAGTAATTTTAACTGTAAATGTGAATGGGATGAACGATCCCATCAAACGGAGACAGCAGATTGGATCAAAAATCAGAACCCTACAATATGTTGTCTGCAGGAAACACACTTAAAGCAGAGAGATACATACAGAGTAAAGGTAAAATGTTGGAGCAGAATCTATTATGCTTCAGGTAAAGCCAAAAAAGCAAGGGTAGCTATCCTTATCTCAGATCAAGCAAAAGCAGAAGTTGATCTAATTAAAAGAGATAAGGAAGGAAACTATATCCTGCTAAAAGGTAGCATAAACAATGAAGCCATATCGATACTAAACATATGTGCACCAAGTGGTATCGCATCTAACTTTCTAAAGGAAAAGTTAAGAGAGTTGCAAGAAGAAATAGACAGTAAAACTATAATAGTGGGCGATCTCAACCTTGCACTCTCAGATTTAGACAAATCAAACCACAAAACAAACAAGAAAGATATTTAAAAAGTAAATAGAACATTAGAAAAACTAGGTATGATAGACCTTTGGAGAAAACTGAATGGCAATAGAAAGGAATATACTTTCTTCTCAGCAGTTCATGGATCCTATACAAAAATTGACCCTATATTAGGACATAAAGATTTCAAAATTAAATGTAGGAAGGCAGAAATAATAAATGCCTTCTTCTGAGACCACAATGCAATAAAAGCTACATTCAGTAAAAAGTTAGGGATAAATAGACCAAAAAGTAATTGGAAACTGAATAATCTCATCTTAAAGAATGACTGGGTGAAACAGCAAATTATAGAAACAATTAATAATTTCACCCAAGATAATGACAATGATGAGACATCATACCAAAATCTGTGGGATGCAGTGAAAGCAGTAATAAGGGGAAATTTTATATCTTTAGAGGCTTATTTGAAGAAAATAGAGAAAGAGAAGATTAACGAATTGGGCTTACAACTTAAAAGGCTAAAAAAAGACCAAATTAAAAACCCCCAACCAAATATTAAACTTGAAATACAAAAATTAAAAGGAGAAATCAATAATATTGAAAGTAAAAAACTATTGAATTAATAAATAAAACCAAGAGTTGGTTTTATGAAAAACGCCAATAAAATAGATAAACCTTTGGTAAATCTGATCAGAAAAAAGAAAGAGGAAAATCAAATTGTTAGTCTTACAAATGAAAAGGGGGATCTTTCCACCAATGAAGAGGAAATTAGAGAAATAATAAGTTACTTTGCCCAACTTTATGCCAATAAATTTGATAACTTAAGTGAAATGGATGACTTCCTCCAAAAATATAGGCTCCCTAGATTAACAGAGGAGGAAATAAATTGCTTAAATAGTCCCATTTCAGAAAAAGAAATAGAACAAGCTATTAATCAACTCCCCAGGAAAAAATCCCCAGGACCAGATGGATTCACATGTGAATTCTACCAAACATTTAAAGAAAAATTAGCCCCAATGTTATATAAATTACTTGAAAAAATAGGGGATGAAGGAGTCCTACCAAACTCCTTTTATGACACAAACATGGTACTGATACCTAAACCAGGTAGAGCGAAAACTGAGAAAGAAAATTATACACCAATTTCCTTAATGAATATTGATACTAAAATCTTAAATAAGATATTGGCAAAAAGACTTCAAAAAATCAACTCCAGGATAATACACTATGATCAAGTAGGATTTATTACAGGAATGCAGGGCTGGTTTAATATTAGGAAAACTATTAATATAATTGACCATATTAATAATCCAATTAATAAGAAACATATGATCATCTCAATAGATGCAGAAAAAGCATTTGACAAAATCCAACATCCATTCCTACTAAAAAACTCTTGAGAGTATAGGAATAAATGGACTATTCCTTAGAATAATCAGGAGCATATATTTAAGACCGTCAGTAAGCATAATATGCAATAGAAATAAACTACAACCTTTCCCAGTAAGATCAGGAGTGAAATAAGTTTGCCCACTATCACCATTACTATTCAATATAGTACTAGAAATGCTAGCCTCGGCAATAAGAGCCGAGAAAGAGATTCAAGGAATTAGAGTAGGAAATGAGGAAATCAAACTATCACTCTTTGCAGATGACATGATGGTATACTTAGAGAACCCCAAAGACTCTGCTAAAAAGCTACTAGAATTAATTCAAAATTTCAGCAAAGTGGCAGCATACAAAATAAATCCACATAAATCCTCAGCATTTTTATATGTCACTAACAAAATGCAACAGCAAGAGATACAAAGAGAAATTCCATTCCAAACAAATGTTGAGAATATAAAGTATTTGGGAATCCATCTACCAAAGAAAAGTCAGGAATTATATGAGAAAAATTACACAACACTTGCCACAAAAATAAAGTCAGATTTAAATAATTGGAAAGACATTCAGTGCTCTTGGATAGGCCGAGTGAATATAATAAAGATGACAATACTCCCCAAACTAATCTATTTATTTAGTGCTATACCAATCAGACTCCCAAGAAACCATTTCAATGACCTAGAAAAAATAACAACAAAATTCATATGGAAGAAGAAAAGGTCGAGAATTGCAAGGGAACTAATGAAAAAAAAGTCAGAGGAAGGTGGTCTAAGTGTACTGATCTAAAGCTATATTATATAGCAGCAGTCACCAAAACCATTTGGTACTGGCTAAGAAATAGAATGGTAGATCAGTGGAACAGATTAGATACAAAGGACAAAAAAGGGTACATCTATAGCAATCTAATCTTTGACAAACCCAAAGATACCAACATTAGGGATAAAAATTCATTATTTGGAAAAACTGTTGGGAAAACTGGAAATTAATATGGCAGAAATTAGATATGGATCCACACTTAACACCATATACCAAGATAAGATCAAAATGGGTCCATGATTTAGGCATATAGAGGGAGATAATAAATAGATTAGAGGAACAGAGGATAGTCTACCTCTCAGACCTGTGGAGGAGGAAGGAATGTATGACCAGAGGAGAACTAGAGATCATTATTGATCACAAAATAGAAGATTTTGATTACATCAAACTAAAAAGTTTCTGTACAAATAATACTAATGCAAACAAGATTAGAAGGGAAGTAACAAATTGGGAAAATATTTTTAAAAGCAAAGGTTCTGACAAAGGTCTCATTTCCAAAATATATAGAGAACTGACCCTAATTTATAAGAAACCGAACCATTCTCCAATTGATAAATGGTCAAAGGATATGAACAGACAATTCTCAGATGAAGAAATTGAAACTATATCCACTCACATGAAAGAGTGTTCCAAATCACTACTGATTAGAGAAATGCAAATTAAGACAACTCTGAGATACCACTACACACCTGTCAGATTGGCTAAGATGACAGGAACAAATAATGATGAATGTTGGAGAGGATGTGGGAAAACTGGGACACTAATACATTGCTGGTGAAGTTGTGAAAGAATCCAGCCATTCTGGAGAGCAATTTGGAACTATGCCCAATAAGTTATCAAACCTTGCATACCCTTTGACCCAGCAGTGGTACTACTGGGCTTATATCCCAAAGAAATACTAAAGAGCGGAACGAGACATATATGTGCCAAAATTATTTGTGGCAGCTCTTTTTGTTGTAGCTAGAAACTGGAAGATGAATGGATGTCCATCAGTTGGAGAATTGTTGGGTAAATTATGGTATATGAAGGTTATGGAATATTATTGCTCTGTAAGAAATGACCAGCAGGAGGAATACAGAGAGGCTTGGAGAGACTTACATCAACTGTTGCTGAGTGAAATGAGCAGAACCAGAAGATCACTGTACACTTCAACAACAATACTGTATGAGGATGTATTCTGATGGAAGTGGAAATCTTCAACATAAAGAAGATCCAACTCACTTCCACTTGATCAATGATGGACAGAGGTAGCTACACCCAGAGAAGAAACACTGGGAAATGAATGTAAATTGTTAGCTCTAATATCTGTCTGCCCAGGTTACATGTACCTTCGGAATCTAATGCTTATTGTGCAACAAGAAAATGGTATTTACACACATGTATTGTATCTAGGTTATATTGTAAGAGAAGTAAAATGTATGGGATTGCCTGTCATCGGGGTGAGGGAGTAAAGGGGGGGGATAATTTGGAAAAATGAATACCAGGGATAATATTATAAAAAAAAAAAAATATATATATATATATATATATATATATATATATATATATATATATATATATATATATATATATATATATATATATATATAATAAAATTATTTAAAAAAATTTCTGCAGGTATATTCAGGGGAGATTGAATTTAGGTCAATGATATGCATGCTACATCTAACACCAAAATATTTGTGCAGAAATTACATGATTTTCTGTTATGACTATGGAGTCTATGAAGGGCACCCTTTAAGTGGCTGCAATGGCTCTATTCTGTTTGTACTTTGTAAAAATGGTCTTTTGGGGACAGAATGAGAAGTATTCCTTGTGTTTGGAAATAGCATGATATAATTTGCAATACTACATCCTGCATAATATATGCTTACTCTGTCTCTATTCTATCCCTGAACACTGGATAATGTTAAAGCTCTTTGAGACTCTTATTTCGAAACAGAAGTGAACCTAGCATGAATTCAGATAAGATCTTAGTTCTGCCTCTTTCCATCCTACTAATTCTTCAGGTTTCTCCTAATTTAAATGTTTTCATTAAGAAATTGTGGAGAAGAAAATATTAGACTGCAATCTGAAGAAGTCAAATGTAGAAATAAAAAATTTAGTCATCCAGATGTGGCTCTTTTCAACAGTGAGGTGATCCAGGCCAATTCCAATGGTCTTGTGATGAAGAGAGACATCTGCACCCAGAGAAAGAACTGTGGGGACTGTGTATATCACAACATAGTGTTTTCACTTTTTTGTTGTTGTTTGCTTGCATTTTATTTTCCTTCTCATTTTTTTTTCTTTTTTGATATGATTTTTCTTGTGTAGCATGATAATTTTGGAAATTATAGATTGATAGATAGATAGATAGATAGATAGATAGATAGATAGATGAGTATTGCACATGTTTAACATATATTGGATTACTTGCCATCTAATGGAAGGAGTAAAGGGAAGGGAGGAAAAAACAATTTGAAACACAAGGTTTTGCAAAGGTGAATATTGAAAGTTCTCTATGCATATGTTTTGAAAATAAAAAGCTTTAATTAAAAAAAAAGAAAATTCAGTCATGTAGAGGGGTAATCTACAGTGAAATTTTTGTTGTTGTTGTTGTTGTTGTTGTTTGTTTGTTTTGGTTTTTTTGGTTTTCTGGAGATTTTTGGAGCAGCCTTCATTTCAGCAGAGTAATCACCGCAAGAATAGTCAGATAGGAAAGTCCAAAAATCTTTATTGTCTCCTTTGTCTGGTGCTTAGCTAGCTTTCTTGTGGCCTTTAAAGGGGACTTGGTTTCAGTGGAGAAAGTGCAGGAGGCCAGGCCAGCCACCACAAGGCTGATGAAAATGGGAATGAATCTCTCTCTCTCTTTGACCCCCAGAGCTTGAGCTCCCATCTCCAGTCTTCTTTTCCTCTGCCCTCTCTCTGGCTGAGGTCCCAGCTTATAATGTTCTACACTGAGTATAAACCAATCATTATATCACTAGAAAAGCATTATTTGTTGTAAGATTAAATCAATCATACTGAATTTAGAGAACTATTACATATCATGTTAAACTAGATAAACATTGTCTCATCAATTCTACTGACTTAACACCTCATAAGAATCCTTGTTTCAGAATTCTGACCCATAACATCTCCCACTTCCTTTTCTTTTGAAATATAAGATGGTGACGCTCTCCCTGACTTCTCAAGGAGGTGAGAACCATCAAAAAGGAAATGATCATGCCCTCCCTCATCTCAGGGGGGAGGTGAAAACCAAAAGAAAAATGGGGAATCAAACCAGATTAGTGGGTTTTGGAAGGGTGGGTCTCACTTGAAACAGGTATACATAAATCCATCACCATGGGAGGTATTACAAACAAACAACATAAATCAACAAGAGGAATAATATATGTACATAAGTCCTAGAAATAGTCCAAAACCAGTCTATTGTCCATTACTTCATGTGTCAGGAAAGTAATAATTCTTCCAAGTTTTGAAGTCCTGCAATAGATGAGACTATTACTGCAGATTTTCAAGTCCTATATCAGTCTTATCATGTCTCAAAGAATCCAATGATTCCTGCAGATTTTGAAGTTCTACAACAGTCCTATCATTAAGTTTTCATCTTAGGGAATCCAATCATTCTCGCTGGCTTTAAAGTTCTACAACAGTATTATTATCAGCCATGCTCTTTCAGTGTCAGATGTTTCTTAGGTCTTCTCCTTTGTTTTGAGGTTTTTCTCTTTTTCTGTTCCTCTCAAGGTGCTTATTGGTACCCGTATGACTCCTTCTTCATCTGTGGAGATACAAGCAAACCCTTTCCCCAAGTAGTTAACCTATCTAGTCCCTTCCATTCAGCATTTTCTAGATCTATTCTCATCACCTGAAGATTATATTGGAGCTGTTCACACTGGACACTGTTTTTCTGTTGGGTTAAAAAGTCTGTATTCTCTCCAATTGTAATCCCTTTCTCCCATATGATTGCCCTGCTGCTTATGTCAAGTACACAACTATATAGAAATTTTAACAAGTATTCTTTCAAAAGAAGTTGAGAAAGTATTCAATATTTACAATACTGTATTTAATATTGAATTAGAAACACAGTTAAGATAAAACACATATTTATATAATACTTCTCAGATTATGTTATTTTCCAGAATATTTTACAAAATGTTCCTCTCAATAAATCAGCATGTAATAAAGATAGATTTATATTACTTAGCAAAGGAGCTGGCACATAATAGGTACTTGATTAGTGTTTTGATAGAAAGGTAGTAAAAATTTCTTATACTTCTCAAGAAGATGGATGGTGCAACAGAGAACCAGACTTGGAGTTAAAAAGACCTGAGTGCAAATTCTGCTTTAGATACTAGCTATGTAACACAGCAATACAATTAATTCTGCTTGTCTCAATTTGTCCATCAATAAATGGGAAATGATAAAATAACAATTATTTCCAGAGCAGGGCTTGTTAAATTTTTTCCATTCATGACCCCTTTATGACCAGAATAGTTTTATATGATCCTGGGCATATAGGTACATAAATAAGCATAAAAACAAACATTTATTGATAATAAATCATAAAAAAATTTCAATCAATTCTTTGATATACATATAATTTTACCAGTTATTAAAGATGAAAAGCATAATAATGAGATGGATGTGCTTATTTATTTTTTCATAAAGAATTAAAACTTGACAATATTTGATATGTTTTCCTGTTGCCAAATTTCTCACAACACCCACATTCAGTTACATGACCCCATGTGGAGTTATGACCCTCAATTTAAGAAGCTTTCCCCCAGAGTTACTGCATTCAAATGAGATGACATTTATTAAATAAGCTTAACATGTCTGTAGCATAAAATAGATCTTAAATAAGTTTTAATATAACATGTAAAGAACTTTGTAAGCCTTAAAGATCAATATAAATGCTAGTAATCAACAAAGTTGAAGCCCAGATAAACTAGATATTTGTCTTTTGAGAATGAGTTTATCTAAATGGAGAGATCCTTTACTAAAAGTCTGGTCACTATGCCTTTTTTTTATTATAACTTTTTATTGACAGAACATATGACTGGATAATTATTTTTTACAACATTATCACTTGCACTCACTTCTATTCCGACTTTTTACTTCCCTCCCTCCACCCTCTCCCCTAGATGGCAAACAGTCTTATACATGTTAATTATGTTACAGTATATCCTAGATACAACATATGTGTGCAGAACCGAACAATTCTCTTGTTGCACAGGGAGAATTGGATTTAGAAGGTAAAAACAACCTGGGAAGAAAAACAAAAGTGCAAACACTCATTTCCCAGTGTTCCTTTTCTGAGTGTGGCTGATTTTGTCCATCATTGATCAATTAGGACTGAATTAGATCTTCTCTTTGTTGAAGATATCCACTTCCATCAGAATACATCCTCATACAGTATTTGAAAAAGTAGGGAATGAAGGAGTCCTACCAAATTCCTTTTATGACACAAACATGGCATTAATACATAAACCAGGTAGGTTTGAAAACAGATAAAGAAAATTATAGATCAATCTCCCTAATGGATATTGATGGTAAAATCTTAAATAAGATACTAGCAAAAAGATTACAGAAAATCATTCCCAGTATAATACACAATGATCAAGTAGGATATATACCAGGAATGTAGGGCTGGTTCAATATTAGGAAATCTATTTATATAATTGACCATAATAATAACCAAATTAACAAAAGCATATGGTCATCACAATAAATGCAGAAAAAGCATTTGATAGAATCCAGTATCCATTCCTATTAAAAACATGTAAGAGGACTAAAAACAGACTTCCAGCCAATATGGCAGAGAAAAGACACACAGCTGCTTGACCTCCATGTTTTCTCTCAAAATTTACTTCATGACAAGCCTCCAAGTTAATGCTTGACCGGAAAAAAAGCCCCCAAATAATTACCAACAGAAGACATCCTTGAAATTCACCAGAAAAGGTCTGTTTTTGCTTGGGGGAGGGGACAGTGAGATCAAGGCAGGCAGCTCATACTGCTCAGACCTAAGGGGGAGGGGTGCGATATCTGCTATTTCTGTGAAAAGACCTATACCCCAGTGTGGCTATACCATCTTGGCAACAAGCCAGGAATAGCAGAAAAGGTGGAAACACAGGAGGTAAAGAATAAAACCTTGGAAAGCAAGCTTCTCTTATCCCCACCCCCACCTGGAATGACTCAGCGCATTCTTATATTCTCAGAGCCTCAGAACACAGACTCAGCACAGCTATCCCTGTCTTGTTAGTGTCTCATTGCTGTCTCTAGCAGTCTGTAGAGGAAGCCCAGTAATATAATCCAGCCCCATCCTGACCCCCCAGAAACAGACCAATTGTTTTCTTTATTAATTTGTTTTCTTTGATTCTGTTCTGACAAAATGAACAAAAAATTTAAAAGGGCTCTAGCCATTGACAGCTTCTGTATGGATAGAGAGCTGACTTCAAACCCTGAGGAGACTAAAAGTCGACTGTCTCCAGAGGAATCCCCTAAGGGGGATATGAGCTGCTCCTCAATACACAAGACTGTCATAGAGGAAATCAAAAAGGTTCTCACAAGAAAGCTAGAAGAGAAATGGAAAAAGAAAAGGGAAGTTTGGCAAGAGGGTCTGGAGAAGTTATCCCATGCATTTAAAGACACAGTGAATAAAGAAATCAAATCATTGAGAAATAAAATTAGTGAGTTGGAAAAAGAAAACAGCTCTCTAAAAAATACATTTGATGAAATGGAAAAAAATTCCATAGAAGAAAAAAACTCATTTACAAACTCAATTGGACAATTACAAAAAGATATTAAAAAAAGAGAGTGAATAAAATAAATCATTGAAAATCAAAATCGAACAAGTAGGAATGAATGACTCAAGGAGAAACCAAGAAGTAGTCAAGCAAAACCAGAAAAACAAAACAATGAAAAAGATTGCCAAGTACCTTATTGGGAAGACAACAGACCTGGAAAACAGATCCAGGAGAAACAATCTGAGAATAATCAGACTCCCTGAAAAATATGATGAAAAAAAGACCCTGGACACTATTTTCCAGGAAATTAACAAAGAGAACTGCCCAATTGTTTTAGAAACTGAGGGTAAAATAGAAATTGAAAAAATTCATTGATCACCTACTGAAAGGGATCCTAAAATCAAAATGTCAAGAAATATAGTGGCCAAGTTCAAGAACCATCAGACAAAGGAAAAAATACTGGAAGCTGCTAGAAAAAAGCAATTCAGATATGGAGGAACCACAATAAGGATAACCCAGGATCCAGCAGCATTCACATTAAAGGAACAAAGGGCCTGGAATATTCCAAAAGGCTGAGGAACTTGGTATGCAATCAAGAATAACTTACCCAGCAAAAATGAACATCATTTTCCAGGAATAAGAAGGACATTTAATGAAATAAATGAATTCCATCTATTCTTGATGAAAAAAAAAAAAAAAGATCTATACAAAAAGTTTGATCTTCAAATACAGAACTCAAGAGATTTCTAAAAAGGTAGAAAGAAATCTTGAGAACTATATTTCTGCCATAAAAATATCTAAAGAACACATGTATAATTTGTCCTGTAAACTAGAGGTGGAAAGGAAATTATATCATAAAAAAGGGTAAAGTGGTGGTACTACATCTCATAAAGAGGCAAAGGTAACCTATTATATCTTAGAGAAAGAAAGAAAGGGGATGAACAAAGTGTGTATTAATAGACATATTCGAATTATGGTGAAACTCCTTCTACTTCATTGAAAAGTAGGATGGAAGGAGGAAGCTAAGGGGAATGGAATACAGAAAGTGTGAGGAAAAGGGGTAAAATAAGGGGAGGAACTTTAAGGTAGGGGAGGGATACTAAAAAGGGAGGGCTGTGAAAAGCAAGTGGTGCTCACAACTTTAATACTGGGGAGGAGTGTAAGAGGGAAGGAAAGGAGAAAAGCATAAGCAGGGATTAAAAAGATGGCAAGCAATATAGAATTAGTCATTTTAACCATAAATGTGAATGGGGTAAACTCACCCATAAACAGGAAGCATTTAGCAGACTGGATTAAAAGTCAGAATCCTACAATATGTTGTTGACAGGAAACATACCTGAAGCAGTGTGATACATCCAGAAGAAAGGTAAAAGGGTGGAGCAGAATCAACTATGCTTCAGGTGAAGCCAAAAAAAACCAGGGGTAGCCATCCTCATCTGAGATCAAGCAAAAACAAAAATTGATCTAATTAAAAGAAATAAGGAAGGGCATTATATCTTGCTAAAGGGTAGCATAGATAATGAAGCAGTATCAATATTAAACATATACACACCAAGTGGTGCAGCATCTAAATTCTTAAAAGACAAATTAAGAGAGTTGCAAGAAGTAGACAGCAAAACTATAATAATGGGAGAGCTCAACCTTTCACTCTCAGAATTAGATAAATCAAACCACAAAATAAATAAGAAAGAAGTCAAAGAGGTAAATAGACTACGAGAAAAGTTTGATATGATAGATCTTTGGCGAAAACTAAATGGACCCAGAAAGAAATGCACTTTCTTCTCAGCAGTTCATGGAACCTATACAAAAATTAATCATATACTAGGACATAAAAACCTCAAAATCAAATGCAGTAAGGCAGAAATAGTAAATGCATCCTTTTCAGACCACAATGCAATGAAATTACATTTAATAAAAAGCCAGGGGAAAATAGGCCAAAAATAATTAGAAACTAAATAATCTTACACTAATGAATGATTGGGTGAAACAGCAAATGATAGATATAATTAATAATTTCACCCAAGAAAATGACAATAATGAGACATCATACCAAAATGTGTGGGATACAGCCAAAGCAGTAATAAGGGGAAATTTTACATCTCTAGTGGTCTACTTGCATAAAATAGAGAAAGAGAAGGTCAATGAATTGGGCTTACAACTAAAAATGCTAGAAAAGGAACAAATTAAAACCCCCCAGACAAACACAAAACTTGTAATTCTAAAAATAAAAATAAAAGGAGAGATTAATGAAATTGAAAGTAAAAAAAAAAAAAAAAACAACTATTGAATTAGCAAAACAAAGAGTTGGTTCTATGAAAAAAGACCAAAATAGACAAACCATTAATAAATCTGATTTAAAAAGGAAAAAGGAAAAGCAAAGTGTTAGTCTTAAAAATGAAAAGGGAGATCTTGCCACTAATGAAGAGGAGTGACTTTGCCCAACTTTAAGCCAATAAATTTGATAACTTAAATGAAATGGAAGAATACCTTAAAAAATATAGCTTGCCCAGATTAACAGAGGAAGAAGTAAATAGTCTAAATAGTCCCAATTTAGAAAAAGAAATAGAACAAGCTATTAACCAACTCCCTAAGGAAAAATCCCCAGGAGCAGATGGATTTATATGTGAATTCTACCACACATTTAAAGAACAATTAACTCCAATGCTATATAAACTATTTGAACACAATAGGGATTGAAGGAATCCTACCAAATTCCTTTTATGACACAGATATGGTAGTTATACCTAAACCAGGTAGGCTGAAAACAGAGAAAGAAAATTAATGACCAATCTCCCTAATGAATATTGATGCTAAAAATCTTATATAAAATATTAGCAAAAAGACTACAGAAAATCATCCCCAGGATGATAACTATGAATGTTATTGAACATTATTGTTTTGTAAGAAATGACCAGCAGGCTATGCCTCTAATCTAATCAAATAATGATGAATGTTGGAGGGGATGTGGGAAAACTGGAACACTAATACATTGCTGGTGGAGTTGTGAAAGAATCCAGCCATTCTGGAGAGCAATTTGGAACTATGCCCAAAAAGTTATCAAACTGTGCATACCCGTTGACCCAGCAGTGCTACTACTGGGCTTATATCCCAAAGAAATACTAAAGAACGGAAAGAGACATATATGTGCCAAAATGTTTGTGGCAGCTCTTTTTGCTGTAGCTAGAAACTGGAAGATGAATGGATGTCCATCAGTTGGAGAATGGTTGGGTAAATTATGGTATATGAAGATTATGGAATATTATTGCTCTGTAAGAAATGACCAGCAGGAGGAATACAGAGAGGCTTGGAGAGACTTACATCAACTGATGCTGAGTGAAATGAGCAGAACCAGAAGATCACTGTACACTTCAACAACAATACTGTATGAGGATGTATTCTGATGGAAGTGGATATCTTCAACATAAAGAAGAGCCAACTCACTTCCAGTTGATCAATGATGGACAGAGGTAGCTACACCCAGAGAAGAAACACTGGGAAATGAATGTAAATTGTTAGCACTAATATCTGTCTGCCCAGGTTACATGTACCTTTGGAATCTAATGCTTATTGTGTAACAAGAAAATGGTATTTACACACATGTATTGTATCTAGGTTATAATGTAACAGAAGTAAAATGTATGGGATTGCCTGTCATCGGGGGGAGGGAGTAGAGGGAGGGGGGGATAATTTGGAAAAATGAATACAAGGGATAATATTATAAAAATATATAATAAAAATTATTAAAAAAAAAAAAGATTGTCTCTGGATTTCATGTCATAGATATACTTCCCATTGTTGTTTTGTTGTTGTTGTACTTTTAATTCTGTGGTTTTTAAGAAAGTTTATAATTCCAAGGAAATATGCAAAAGTTGTATCTGAAGAGCTACACTACAGTGCATGAAGAGTGTAAAGAGCACACTCCAAGGACTATTAGATATATTGCAGTGGCTACTGGTATAGGGACATGAAGCATTTCAAATACAATTCAAGATCACAGTGTGATAGGATCCATTTTACAGAAGGGCCAAGAAAAGTGCAATGGAAAATAAAAAACACAACCAAGATGTGACTATTGCTGAAAAGACAAAAAAGAGCCCAATAACTCCTCAGAAAATAAGCAAAGATGTTTAGAGGGATGTGGCAACTGGACAAGCTACCTTTAAAATTTCTTTTACAATGTTTTGGAAATTAGAAGAACAATAAATAAGAGCCCCATTTGTTGTTTTGAATGGTGGCGTTTTGTTTTATTTTGTTTTATTTTTTAAAGCAGCTGCTAAATATTGATATGGAGGGGATTGGCCTGGTAAGACAAAGGCTGGAGTACTAAAGATTAAAAAAGGTTATTTCTACTGATCAACTCCCTTTTTCATGCCAGGATATGTCAAAACTCTTAACAGAAAAAATCCAGGTGAACCTGTACAATATAGACATCTTCATTTAGACTGTAGAACAACTCAAAGAATAGGAAATTTTTACTTCCAATGAGACAGGAAGTCATCCCCAATGTTAGAATGATGAATGTTAATAAATACATTGTTATGCTGAAAAATAGAATTATTCCATAATTATGAAAATTCATAAGTGGAGATGCAATACTACATGCAACACATCCTTGCTCCAATTTATCCAAGACATGGAGACAAACATACTTCAATGGACTGGGAATGTGCCAGACATAAACCTCAATGAAAAATTACGGACCATAATCAAGACTAGACTTGGAAAAATGGACTGTTCATCACAGATACACTCAATAACCAATGACTCCATGATGAAAAATTAATAAATGTACATCAGAACCTTGTGAAAAAAAAATGACCAGAAGGATGAATTTATACCAGTAGGATTTATACCAGGAATGCAGGGCTGATTAAATATTAGGAAAACTATTAGCATAATCCACTATATCAATAACCAAATTAACAAAAACCATATGATCATCTCAATAGATGTAGAAAAAGCATATGATAAAATCCAACATCCATTCCTACTAAAAACACTTGAGAGTATAGGAAGAAATGGACTATTTCATCAAATAATTGGGAGCATATATTTAAAACTGTCAGTAAACATCATATGTAATGGCAATAAACTTGGACCTTTCCCTGTAAGATCAGGAGTGAAACAAGTTTGCCCACTATCACCATTACTATTCAATATTGTACTAGAAATGCTAGCCTCTTCAATAAAAGCCGAGAAAGAGATTCAAGGAATTAGAGTAGGTAATGAGGAAATCAAACTATCACTCTTTGTAGATATGATGGTATACTTAGAGAACCCTAAAGACTCTGCTAAAAAGCTATTAGAAATAATTCAGAACTTAAGCAAAGTTGCAGGATACAAAATAAATCCACATAAATCCTCAGCATTTTTATACATTACCAACACAATCCAAGAGCAAAAGATACAAAGAGAAATTCATTCAAAATAACTATTGATAGTATAAAATATTTGGGAATATATCTACCAAAGGAAAGTCAGGAATTATATGAGCAAAACCACAAAATACTTGCCACAAAAATAAAGTCAGATTTAAATAATTGGAAAGACATCCAGTGCTCTTGGATAGGCCTAGCGAATATAATTAAAATGACAATACTCCCTAAACTAATCTATTTATTTACTGCTATACCGATCAGACTCCCAAGAAACTATTTTAATGACCTAGAAAAAATAACAACAAAATTTATATGGAAGAAGAAAAGGTTGAGAATTTCAAGGGAAGTAATGGAAAAAAAAAAATCAAATGAAGGTGGCCTAGCTGTACCTGATCTAAAACTATATTACAAAGCAGCAGTCACCAAAACCATTTTGTATTGGCTAAGAAATAGACTAGTTGATCAGTGGAATAGGTTAGGTTCACAGGACAAGATATTGAATAAAAATAACAATCTAGTGTTTGACAAACCCAAAGATCCCAACTTTTGGGATAATAATTCATCATTTGACAAAAACTGCTGGGAAAACTAGAAATTAGTATGGCAGAAATTAGGCATGGACCCACACTTAACACCACATACTTAGATAAGATCAAAATGGGTCCATGATTTAGGCATAAAGAATGAGATCATAAATAGATTAGAGGAACTGAGAATAGTCTACCTCTCAGACCTGTGGAGGAGGAAGGAATTTATGACCAGAGGAGAATTAGAGATCATTATTGATCACAAAATAGAAGATTTTGATTACATCAAACTAAAACGTTTCTGTACAAACAATACTAAGACAAACAAGATTAGAAGGGAAGTAACAAATTGGGAAAATATTTTTAAAAGTAAAGGTTCTGACAAAGGTCTCATTTCCAAAATATTTAGAGAACTGACCCTGATTTATAGGAAACCAAACCATTCTCCAATTGATAAATGGTCAAGGGATATGAACAGACAATTCTCAGATGACGAAATTGAAACTATTTCCACTCATATGAAAGAGTGTTCCAAATCACTACTGATCAGAGAAATGCAAATTAAGACAACTCTGAGATACCACTACACACGTGTCAGATTGGCTAAGATGACAGGAACAAATAATGATGAATGGTAGAGGAGATGTGGGAAAACTGGGACACTGATGCATTGTTGGTGGAGTTGTGAAAGAATCCAACCATTCTGGAGAGCAATCTGGAATTATGCCCCAAAATTATCAAACTGTGCATACCCTTTGACCCAGCTGTACTACTACTGGGCTTATATCCTAAGGAAATACTAAAGAAGGGAAAGGGACCTTTATATGCCAAAATTTTGTGGCAGTCCTTTTTGTTATGACTAGAAACTGGAAAAGGAATGGATGCCCATCAATTCGAGAATGGTTGGGTAAATTATGGTATATGAATGTTATGGAATATTATTGTTTTGCAAGAAATGACCAGCAGGATGAATACAGAGAGGCTTGGAGAGGCTTACATCACTTGATGCTGAGTGAAATGAGCAGAACTAGGAGATCATGATACACTTCAACAACAATACTGTATGAGGATATATTCTGATGGAAGTGGATATCTTCAATAAAGAGAAGATCTAATCCAGTTCAAATTGATCAATGATGGACAGAATCAGCTACACCCAGAGAAAGAACACTGGGAAATGAGTGTAAACTGTTTGCATTTTTTAATTTGTTTTTCTTCCCAGGTTATTTTTACCTTCCCAATCCAATTCTTCCTTTGCAGCAACAACAACAACAACAACAACAACAACAAAAATTCTGTTGTTCACATATATATTGTATCAAGAATATACTATAACATATTTCATATGTATAGAAATGCCTGCCATCTAGGGGTGGGGGTGGAGGGAAGGAGAGGAAAATTCAGAATAGAAGGAAGTAAAAGGGATAATGTTGTAAAAAATTACATATGCATATGTATTGTCAAAAAATGTTATAATTATAAAATTAATTAAAAATATTAAAAAAAATAAAAACACTTGAGAGTATAGGAATAAATGGACTTTTCCTTAAAATAGTCAGGAGCACCTATTTAAAGTCAACAGCAATTATGATATGTAATGGGGATAAACTGGAACCATTCCCAATAAGATCAGGATTTAAACAAGGTTGCCCATTATCACCATTACTATACAATATTGTATTAGAAATGCTAGCTTCAGCAATGAGAATTGAGAAAAAGATTAAAGGAATTAGAGTAGGTAATGAGGAAACCACAATTATCACTCTTTCCTGATGATATAATGGCATACTTAGAGAACCCCAGAGATTCTATTAAAAAGCTATTAGAAATAATACGCATCTTTACCAAAGTTGCAGGATACAAAATAAACCCACATAACCAACAACATTCTTATATATCTGTAACAAAATCCAACAGTTAGAGGTACAAAGAGAAGTTCCATTTAAATAACTACCAATAGTATAAAATATTTGGGAATCTGTCTGCCAAGGGAAAATCAGTAACTGTATGAGCAAAACTACAAAACACTTTCCATACAAATAAAGTTAGATCTAACCAACTGAAAAAATATTATGCTCTTGAATAGGGCAAGCAAATATAATAAAGATGACAATAATACCTACACTGATCTATTTATTTAGTGCTATAACAATCAGACTCCCACAAAATTCATTTTAGTGACCTAGAAAAAATAACAACAAAGTTCATATGGAAAAACAAAAGGTCAAGAATTTCAAGGGAATTAATGAAGAAAAAAAAAAAAAAAGAAGAAGAAATTAAGGTGGCCTAGCTGTACCAGTTCTAAAATTATATTGTAAAGCAGCAGTTATCAAAACCATTTGATATTCACTGTGAAATAGACTAGTTGATCAGTGAAATAGGTTAACTTCAAAGGACAAAATAGACAATAACTTTAATAATCTAGTGTTTGACAAACCCAAAGACCCCAGCTTTTGGGATAAGAACTCACTGTTTGACAAAACTTGCTGGGAAAATTGGAAATTAGTATGGCAGAAACTAGTCATTGACACACACTTAACACCATACACCAAAATAAGATCAAAATGGGTTCATGACCTAGGCATAAAGAATGAGATTATAAATAAATTAGAATAACATAGTATAGTTTACCTCTCAGACCTGTGGTATACAGATATTATGGAATATTATTGTTGTGTAAGAAATGACCAGAAGGATCATTTTAGAAAGACCTGGAGAGACTTACATGAATTGATGCTAAGTGAAATGAGCAGGACCAGAAGATCATTATATACTTCAACCACAATACTATATAATGACCAATTCTGATGGATGTGACTCTCTTTAACAATGAGATAAACCAAATCAATTCCCTTTGTTCAATAATGAATAGAACCAGGTATACCCAACAAAAAAATCTCTGGGGAATGAGTGTGAACCACTACATAGAATTCCTAATCCCTCTGTTGTTGTCCCCTTGTATTTTTTATTTCCTTCAAAGGTTAATTGTACATTATTTCAAAGTCCGATTCTTCCTGTGCAGCAAAATTATTGTATGAATATGTTTACATATATTGTACTTAACATATACTTTAACATATTTTACATGTATTGGTCTACCTGCCATCTAGGGGAGTGGGTGAGGGTAAAGAGAGGAAAAAATTGGAAGAAAAGGTTTGGCAATTGTAAATGCTTAAAAAATTATCCATGCATATATCTTCTAAATAGATATCTATATCTATCTATCTATCTATCTATCTATCTATCTATCTATCTATATAATAAAAATTAAATTCTGATCAATTGATTGATAAACCAGTAACCCAGAAGACAGAAAGTGAAACTTGTCAATCACTTCCTATCAGAGAAGTAAACAACTCAAAAATACATAGAGAATTATACATTTTCAGGCATGGTTGATGTGGGAAGCTTTTATTCTTTTTTGTCTATAATGCATATTGTTGATTAGTGCTTTTTTCCTCTTTCTATTCTTTTTTCTTTCTTTTGTTCTATTATCCTATTATATATAATTGATGTGGTGAGTTTTCTGTGACTGCACAGCTTATTGAAGTACAGTTCCTTGATTGTAAATTACTGGCTACTTTATGCCTCCTCTTTAAAATAAGGGATTAGAATAAATAGCTTTCTTAGATCCCTTCTGGCTCTAGATCTATGAAGTAGATCATATGTCAATTTATTTCACTTCCACATCATTTTTTTGAAAATGATATCAGGGGGGGGGGGGGGGTCCGAGCCAAGATGGCGGAGAAGATACACGCGACTGTGTAAGCTCTTTTCTTCCCTCACAACCAACTAGATTTAATCAGCCTCAGAAATAGCACTGGACTGATAGAATCCACAAGGACTGGAAGCACGACTTACCAGCTGAAGAGAATCTGGAGTTTCAACAGGAAAGGTCAGCTCCCAGGGGAGGAAGAAGAGAGGCCATCTCAGACAGTGGGGTAATGGCACACTGCACCGGTCGTGCTGGGGAGGGCTCTGGGATCAGAGAATCCACTGAAATAAAAGAATCTGGCACAGGCTGTTAGCTCTTCTCTGCTTATAATACAGCAGTTCAGAAGACAAATCTAAGCAACTTTAAAATTTAAAACCAGATTGGATCTCCCTGGATCCCAGGGGTGACTCCGTAGATCTAGGCACTGTGGGTGTGGCCGACATAGGCAATCCAGGCTTTCACCTCGGGGTAGTTAAGAGATTGAAGAGTAGGAGGGGTGGTAACTCATAGTGCCTGGCTCTGCTGGAGGCTGTGGAACAGAAGTCCCAGAGAAACGGAACCTTTGAACTAGGGACCCCGGTTTCTGGCAGACACTTCCAGTTTGAGCGCAGGGGCTTTTCACATCACCTGCTGCAGACATCCATGCCCCACCAGGAAGCATAGGCTAGGCTTTGAGTCGTCTTTACTGTTCAGTCTCAAATCTCAGGGAAGCCGCTAAAACACAGCGCCCTCAAAGCACAGCAGTGCTAGTCACCTCTGAGGCACTTCCAGGGAGGGGGTGGGGAACTCTCTCCCAGAGATCTCTCTTAGCTCAGGCTCAGGGGCCCCTGCATCCATCTGGTCTGGGAAGAAGCTAGTAAAGAAATAAATAAATAATTTCCTACCCCAGGGATAGACCCCAAAAGATTTTTTAAGTATGAGCAAAAAGCCCAGAAAAACCATAGATTCCTTCTACACAGAGAAAGAGCGGGTATCCAACCCCGAGGAAGTTAAGAGCAGAGAGTCAGCAGATAACAACCTAAAGGGGAACGATTCCTGCCCCCCATCACATAACTCTCTCCTTGAAGAGACTGTTAAAAAGTTAAGAGAGTTTGAAGAAAAATGAGGAAAGGAAAGAGAAGCTATGAAATTGGAGTTGGAAAAAATAAAGAATTCACAGGAGATGCAGGGAAACAAAATTATTGAATTAGAAAAGGTAAAAAAAAATCACAGGAAAGTAGGATTTCTGAATGGGAGAAGATAAAAAAGTCTCAGGAAAATAGGATTTCTGAATTGGAGAAGATAAAAAAGTCCCAAGAAACACTTTCCACAAAAATAAAGTCAGATTTAAATAATTTGAAAGACATTCAGTGCTCTTGGATAGGCCGAGCGAATATAATAAAGATGACAATACTCCCCAAACTAATCTATTTATTTAGTGCTATACCAAATGACTCCCAAGAAACTATTTTAATGACCTAGAAAAAATAACAACAAAATTCATATGGAAGAAGAAAAGGTCGAGAATTGCAAAGGAACTAATGAAAAAAAAGTCAGAGGAAGGTGGTCTAAGTGTACCTGATCTAAAGCTATATTATATAGCAGCAGTCACCAAAACCATTTGGTACTGGCTAAGAAATAGAACGGTAGATCAGTGGAACAGATTAGATACAAAGGACAAAAAAGGGTACATCTATAGCAATCTAATCTTTGACAAACCCAAAGATACCAACATTAGGGACAAAAATTCATTATTAAGAAGAAACTGTTGGGAAAACTGGAAATTAATATGGCAGAAATTAGATATGGATCCACACTTAACACCATATACCAAGATAAGATCAAAATGGGTCCATGATTTAGGCATATAGAGGGAGATCATAAATAGATTAGAGGAACTGAGAATAGTCTACCTCTCAGACCTGTGGAGGAGGAAGGAATTTATGACCAGAGGAGAATTAGAGATCATTATTGATCACAAAATAGAAGATTTTGATTACATCAAACTAAAACGTTTCTGTACAAACAATACTAAGACAAACAAGATTAGAAGGGAAGTAACAAATTGGGAAAATATTTTTAAAAGTAAAGGTTCTGACAAAGGTCTCATTTCCAAAATATATAGAGAACTGACCCTGATTTATAGGAAACCAAACCATTCTCCAATTGATAAATGGTCAAGGGATATGAACAGACAATTCTCAGATGATGAAATTGAAACTATTTCCACTCATATGAAAGAGTGTTCCAAATCACTACTGATCAGAGAAATGCAAATTAAGACAACTCTGAGATACCACTACACAGCTGTCAGATTGGCTAAGATGACAGGAACAAATAATGATGAATGTTGGAGGGGATGTGGGAAAACTGGGACACTGATACATTGTTGGTGGAGTTGTGAAAGAATCCAGCCATTCTGGAGAGTAATTTGGAACTATGCCCAAAAAGTTATCAAACTGTGCATATCCTTTGACCCAGCATTGCTGTTATTAGGATTATATCCCAAAGAAATACTAAAGAGTGGAAAGGGACCTGTATGTGCCAAAATGTTTGTGGCATCTCTTTTTGTTGTAGCTAGAAACTGGAAGTTGAATGGATGTCCATCAATTGGAGAATGGTTGAGTAAATTGTGGTATATGAAGGTTATGGAATATTATTGCTCTGTAAGAAATGACCAGCAGGAGGAATACAGAGAGGCTTGGAGAGACTTAAATCAACTGTTGCTGAGTGAAATGAGCAGAACCAGAAGATCACTATACACTTCAACAACAATACTGTATGAGGATGTATTCTGATGGAAGTGGAAATCTTCAACATAAAGAAGAGCCAACTCACTTCCAGTTGATCAATGATGGACAGATATAACTACACCCAGAGAAGGAACACTGGGAAGCGAATGTAAATTGTTAGCACTACTGTCTATCTACCCAGGTTACTTATACCTTCGGAAGCTAATAATTAATGTGCAACAAGAAAATGGTATCTACACACATATATTGTATCTAGGTTATATTGTAACACATGTAAAATGTATGGGATTACCTGCCATCGGGGGGAGGGAGTAGAGGGAGGGAGGGGATAATTTGGAAAAATGAATAAAAAAAATAAAAAAAAAAGAAAAGAAAATGATATCAGGAATAGGTAATGAGGAAACCAAATTATCACTCTTTGCACATGATATGATGGTATACTTTGAGAACCCTAATGAATCAATTAATGAACTATTAGAAGTAATCCACAATTTTAGCAAAGTTGCAACATACAAAATAAATACACATAAATGATCAGCATTTTTATACATCACTAAAAAAATCCAACAGTAAGAGATACAAAGAGAAATTTCAATTATAATAACTGTCAATAGAATAAAATATTTGGGAATCTATTTGCCAAGGTGAGGGTCAGGAATTATATGAGCAAAACTATAGAACACTTTCCACACAAATAAAGTCAGATTTAAGCAAAAGGAAAAAAAGTATCAAGTGCTCTTGGATAGGTTGAGCGACTATAATAAAGATGAGAATACTACCTAAACTAGGCAATTCATTTAGTACTATACCAAACTCCCAAGAAACTATTTTAATGATCCAGAAAAAATAACAACAAAGTTTATATGGAAAAAAAACCCAAAAAAACAAAAGGTCAAGGATTTCAAGGTAATTAATGAAAAGAAAAGCAAATGAAGGTGGCCTAGTTGTACCAGATCTAAAACTGCATTACAAAGTAGCAGCCATCAAAACCATTTGGTATTGGCTAATAAATAGACTAGTTGGTCAGTGGAATAGTTTAGGTTCACAGAACAAAATAGCCAATGACATAGCAATCCAGTATTTGACCAAATCAAAGGCTCCAGCTTTGGGGATAAGAATTTACTATTTCACAAAAAGTGCTGGGAAAATTGGAAACAAGTATGGCAGAAAGTGGGCATAGACCCACACCTGACACTATATACCAAGATAAAGCTGAAATGGGCTCATGATCTAGACATAAAGAATGACATTATAAACAAATTAGAGGAACATAGGATAGTTTACCTCTCAGATCTGTAGAGGAAGGAATTTGTGACCAAAGAAGAATTAGAGATCATTAGTGATCACAAAATAGATAATTTTGATTATATTAAATTAAAAAAGTTTTGTAAAAATAAAACTAATGAACACAAGATTAGAAGGGAAACAATTAACCGGGAACAGATTTTTACACCTAAAAGAGCTAATAAAGGCCTCATTTTTAAAATTTAGAGAGAATTGACTGAAATTTCTAATTGTTCTAGCTATTGTCCAATTGATAATGGTCAAAGAAAAAGCACAATTTTCTGATGAAGAATTTGAAATTATTTGTAGTCATATATAAAGGTGCCCCAAATCACTTTTGATCAGAAAAATTCAAATTAAAACAATTCTGAGATAGCACTATACACCTCTCAGATTGGCTAAGATATCACAAAACAGTAATAACCAATTGGGGGAGATTTGGGGAAACTGGACACTGATACATTGTTGGTGGAACTGTGAATGGCTCCAACCATTCTGGAGAGCAATTTGGAAGTATGATGAAAAAGGTGTGAAACTGTGCATATCTTTTGATCCAGCAGTACTTCTATAGGAATTTTATCCCAAAGAGATATTTTTTAATAGCTTTTGATTGACAAAACACGCATGGATAATTTTTCAACATTGTCCCTTGCACTCATTTCTGTTCCAACTTTTCCCTTCCCTCCTTTCTTTCCCCCCTAGATGGCAGGCAGTTTCATATATGTTAAACATGTTAAAGTATATCTTAAGTACAATATATGTGTACATATTTTGTTGCACAAGAAATATCGGATTTGGAAGATAAGAATAACATGGAAAGAATAAACAAAAATGCAAGTAGTCCACATTCGTTTCCCAGTGTTCTTTCTCTGGGTGTAATTGATTCTGTCCATCATTGATCAATTGGAACAGAATTAGATTGTTGAACATATCCACTTCAATCACAATATTTCCTCATATAGTATTGTCATTGAAGTGTATAATGATCTCCTGGTTCTGCTCATTTCACTTAGCATCAGTTCACGTAAGTCTCTCCAAGCTTCCCTGAATTCACCTTGCAAGTCATTTCTTTTTCTTTTTTCTTTTTTAAATTAATTTTGTAATTATAATATTTTTTGACAGTACATATGCATAGGTAATTTTTTACAACATTATCCCTTATACTCCCTTCTGTTCCAAATTTTTCCCCTCCTTCCCTCCACTCCCTCCCCTAGATGGCAAGCATTCCCATACATATTAAATATGTTATAGTATATCCTAGCTAAAATATACATGTGCAGAACCGAATTTTGTTGTTGTTGTTGTTGCAAAGGAAGAATCTGATTCAGAAGGCAAAAATAACCTGGGGAGAAAAACAAAAAAATGTGAACAGCTTACACTCATTTCCCAGTGTTCCTTCTCTGGGTGTAGCTTATTGATACTGCTTCATTATCTATGCTACCCTTTAGCAAGATATAATGCCCTTCCTTATCTCTTTTAATTAGATCAATTTTTGTTTTTGCTTGATTTGAAATGAGGATGGCTACCCCTGCTTTTTTGGCTTTACCTGAAGCATTGTAGATTCTGCTCCACCCTTTTACTTTTATTCTGATTGTATCACCCTGTTTCAGCTGTGTTTCCTGTAAACAACATATAGTAGGATTCTGGCTTTTAATCCAGTCTGCTATTGACTTCCTCTTTATGAGGGAGTTTACCCCATTTACATTTATGTTTAAAATTACTATGTTTCTATTTCCTCCCATCTTGTTAACCCCAGCTTATGCTTTTCTGTTTTCCTTTTCACTTACCCCCCTTTACAGTATTAAACTTGTGAGCACCACTTTCATCATGCAGCCCTCCCTCTTTAGGATCCCTCCTCCCACCTTAGATTCCCTCCCCTTTTCATACCTCTTTTCCTCACATTTTCTGTATTTCCTTGTACTTAGCTTGCTCCTTCCCTTTTCACTTTTCCCCTCCCACTTTTCAATGAGGTGGGATAAATTTCTCTGTAAATAGAATATGTCTAATATTTTTTTTATCTTTAAGCCCATTCTGATGAGAGTGAGATATATACTATGTTCAACCACCTTCTTCTTTCCCTCAGATATAGTAGGTTTTCTTTGCCTCTTTGTGAGATGTAGTACCCTCACTTTACCCCTTTTCTGGTACAATTTCTTTTCTACTTCTAGTTTCTTTTTTATATTATAACAGTAAAAACAAATTATATATGTATTCTTTATGTATACTCATAACAGAAATATAGGTCCCAAGATTTCTTTTTATCTTTTTATATTTCTCTTGACTCCTATATTTGGAGATCAAACTTTTTGTTTAGTTCCAATTTTTTTGTTTGTTTGTTTGTTTGTTTGTTTGTTTGTTTGTTTGTTTTATCAGAAATAGATGAAATTCACCTATTTTATTGAATGTCCATCTTCTTCCCTGGGGGAAAAAAATGCTCATTTTGCCTGGGTAAGTTATTCTTGGCTGCATACCATGTTCCTTAGCATTTCCTTTCAGCATATCAGATTCCAGGCCCTTCGTTCCTTTAATGTGGACACTGATTAATCCTTACTGTGGCTCCTCTGTATTTGATTTTTTTTTTTTTTTTTTGTAGCTGCTTGTAGTATTTTTTTTTCCTTGATCTGATAGTTCTGGAATTTAGCCACAATATTTCTTAGAGTTTTGATATGGGGATCTCTTTTAGTAGGTGATCAATGAATTCTTTCAATGTCTATTTTACTTTCTGTTTCTATAACATCTTGGCAATTCTCTTTGATGATTTCCTGAAAAATAGTGTCTAGGCTCTTTTTTTAATCATACTTTTCAGGAACTTCAATAATTATCAGATTAGCTCTCTTAGATCTATTTTCTAGGTCTGTTGTTTTCCCAAGTAGGTAATTAACATTTTTCCCATTGTTTCATTTTTTTGGTTTTGCTTGACTGATTCTTGGTGTCTCCTCAAGTCATTCATTTCCAACTATTCAATCCTGATTTTTAATGAATTATTTTAATTTACCTTTTTATTTCTTTTTGTAATTCTCCAATTGAGTTTTTAAATGAGTTGTTTTGTTCCATGGATTTTTTTTCCCATTTTGCCAATTTTATTTTTTAGAGAGCTATTTTCTTTTTCCAATTCACTAATTCTGTTTTTTGAGGATTTTATTTCTTTATCCACTCTATCTTTCAATGAGTGGGATGATTTATCCAGACCCTTTAGGCAAGTTTCCCTTTCCTTTCCCCATTTTTCTTCTAGCTCTCCTGTAAGAGTCTTTTTTTATTTTCTTCTATGACAGTTTTACGTGCTGAGAACCAGACCATATTTCCCTTTGTTTTTTCATTTAGAGACAATCTGTTTTTAGTCTCCTCAGGGTTTGAAGTCTGCTCTCTATCAGTATAGAAGCTATCTATAGTTAGAGCCTGTTATAATTTTTTACTCATTTTGACAAAAATGTTACAAAAGAAAAAGAAAAAAAGCTAATGTGGTCTGCTTTTTTGGGCAGTATGGTATTACCAAGCTTCCTCTACAAACAACAGGAAGTAGCAGTGAAGTAACAGGGGAACAGCTATGTCTGCGCTGCCTACACAGTGAATGTACTCTGAGACTCTGAGAGTGTGCTGACTCACTCTTGGTGCTGGGTGGGTATGGCCAGGTTCTGAGACACCCTAGCCTTTTGGGGTTGAAGTCTTTACCCCTGTGTTTATAGCTTCTCTGCTGATCTATTGGTTTGCTGCCAGAGCAAAGTAGCTCACAATGTTGTCAAGTTCTCCCCCCAAATTTTCAGCTGGCTGAGACCACATCCCATCCCCCACTCTGGTCTTCTCAGTGCTGGCTGCCTTCTGTACTCTTGCTGCCTGCCTGAGGTCAGTGTTTGCTCTATTTGTTCCTGCCCATGAGAAAAAAAAAAAACAGACTTTTTCTGGCAAATTTCGAGGATATCTTCTGTTGGTAATGTGTTGTACTCCCAATATTCATGGGTTTTTTCAGTCAAGCAATAATTCTGAGGCTGTATCATGAAAAAAATAGTCTGAGGGCAAAGAAGAGGTTAGATAGATGCCTGTGTCCTCTCCACCATCTTGGCTCCTCCCTCCCAAAGAGATTTTAAAAGAGAGAAAAGGACCCACATATGCAAAAATGTTTGTGGCAGCCTTTTTGTAGTAGCAATTAACTGGATGCCCATCAGTTGGAGAATGGGTGAAAAACTGTGGTATATGAATGTTATTGTATATTCTTGTTCTTTAATAAATGGCTACCAGGGCAATTTTAGAGAGGTCAAGAGCATCTTACATGAACTAATGCTAAATGAAATAAGCAGAACCAGGACATCATTATGCACAGTAACAACAAGACTATACAACAATCAATTCTGATGTATATGCTTCTCTTCAATATGAGTTGATTCAAACCACTGTCCCTTGTTTAGTGATAAAGAGAGCCATGTATACCCAGAGAGGACTGTGGGAGCTGAGTGTGGACTACAATGTAGCATTCTTACTCTTTCTGTTGTTATTTTCTTGCATTTTGTTTTCTTTCTCAGTTTCTGTTTTTTCCCTTCTTGATCTGATTTTTCTTGTACAGCAAGATAACTGTATAATTGTGTGTGTGTGTATATATATATATATATATATATATATATATATATATATATATATATATATATATATATATATATATATATATATATATATATATATTGGATTTAACATATATTTTGACATATTTAATATATATTGGATTACCTGCCAGCTAGGGCAGGAGTTAGCTAGAAGGAGGGGAAAATTTGGAACAAAATGTGGAAGCCAAGATGGGGAAGAAGGCACACATGACATTCTAAGCTCCTCTCATAACCTCATTACCAATTTTTAAAATCATTCTCAAAAATAGTGCTTGATTGGTAAAATTAAAACCAATTTAATTGGAAACACAACTTACCAGCCAAAGATGATCTGGAATATCGCCAGAAAATGCTTGTCCTGAGTGGCAGGAAAAGACCAGTGCAGGCAGGGATAGAACTGGGAACAGGGGCAGCCTCCACGGTTGGAAGGTAATTGTACATTATTTCAAAGTTTGATTCTTTTTGTGCAGCAAAATAATTGTATGGACATGTATACATATATTGTATTTAACTTATAATACTTTCATATCTAACATGTACTGGTCAACCTGCTATCTGTGTGAAAGGGTAGGGGTAAAAATAAAAAAAATAAAAAAACTTTTTTAAATTAAAAAAAGAGTGCATCTGTTTTATTAATAAAAACCTTTATTTTGAAAAGTTTTAAAAAATATCAGACACACAATCTACTACGCAAACGTTCATCTAGATATATCTGTAAATTCTTTTTTTTTTCCAAAATTCACACAGATTTAAATGTCAGAGTTAGGATGTGAATACAGGTCTTCTGACACCATGGTTATTTTTCTTTGCATTGTCTTAAATTGCATTGTAAGTCATAATATATTCCAAATAAAGGATGTGATAGCCTTGTACATAAGTTTGGTGAAAGAGTTAGGAGATATTGAATAAAAAATACATGAAAAACTTTTTCCATGTTTTGTTATTAACTCCATCCAGGAATTTCATATTAATAGTGATCCATAAATATGTATGCCGCACAAAAAAATTGTGAAAAATGAAAAAATTGGAATTGATTAAATAATTCTTCATGTCAACAATTGCTTGGTAGAGATACTGCTCATATCAGGTTAAATATTAACTAAAAATCATTCATTCTGTGGGAAAGGACATATGAACATTTGAATTTAAGATATTATTTATTTTCTATCATACTTCTATTGATCTGAGACAAAAAGAAATTCACAGAAACCCAGTATAAGTAGTTTCTCTATAAATACTGAATTAATCACAGAAATGACCAATCCTTAGGACTGCCAAGTGTTTCAACAATTCATAAGTATCCAATTGGGAGGAACATATTCTATTTGTACCCTTAGATAAAGCAATGTCCTTTTATGTCCCAAAACAATTGCATCTCTTGTACTTTTGTGGTTATTGATAGTATTGTTGGTGGTGTTTTTCCTATAGACAAACATCTTTCTTTGGTATCTAAAACAATATTAAAACTCAGTAATTTTCACTTTTAAACATTTTGCTTTTGGTTTTACATTCATATCTTTGAGTGCTTCTATATGTATATGTTTTTGTTCTCTCAATACACATGGACACATACATGCATACATGCACACATAAACCGTATTCTTATTTTATAAAAAAGTTGCCCCACAGTGACATACCTTGGCAAACATATATAGTTTCTAAAATTATACCAAGTGAGTTTTTCTTTTCTTATAAATATAATTTCCACCTCGTCAATTCCAAGTTAGAAATATCTCTGAAACTTGAGAACTGAACACCCAGCACTTAAATAATTTTTAAAAGGAAAAGAATTCTGCATTTTTCAATTCATGAAGCTCTGACATATCATCTGCCAGCTCAGATGGGACACATTCCTGAGTTTCTTTGAGGAGCCTAATTACACTGCCACTACTCTATATGCACCTTTTGCATAGTGGCTATGGGTTTTCCCCAAGGTCCAGAGTAAGCCCTGCTTTCTTTGTTTTATGTTTTGGCCAAGAATGGGCAGTGACACTGGCCCCAGACTCACTTGTGATATGCCAGACAGGGAAGAGAAAAAAAAATAATGCTTTGGCACAGTATTGGCTTTGTCTATAATACAAAAGGAAAAGGCTGGGGTATAGAACTCATATATTTCAGGCTAGGTGGGAGACAGTTGCAGTCTAGCATGCAGTTTCATCCTTTTAGCCTCCAAGCACTTTGTGGTATTGAAGGCCCTATCGGCCACTGATTGCAGTTCATTTTAGCATATTAATCTAATATAAAAAAATACAGTTGAGGCGATTAATCACTATAATAGAAAACATTTTCTTTAAATCATGTGACTTTTTGTAGTTGATGTGACTTTGAAGGTATTCAATTCTTCATGAGAAAAATATAGTAATTCCATAGATGCATAAAGAAACACATTTTTTCCCATGACTTAAACTTTAGACAGTCCATAGATTGCTTGGAAAAAAAATTTTTGAGTACCAGGAGATTGTTCATTATGTGTCCTAAAATAGAAAAATCTTAAGAACTCTCTTGAACTATTCAGAAAGTATATCTGGGAAAATTAGAGAACCTTTGAGGCCCATTTAGAGACCTGGTAGCCTACCTAGAGAACTTTTATATACTACATATGCTTGATGTTTTCTGAGGGCTTTTGAAATGTATAAAATGAACAAATGATTGTGAGCCACATACAGATAATCCTTATGAATCAGCAGGGCTTCCTGCCATGTATTTCATTCAGTGATTTATTTAAAGGTATGAAAGAAAAATTCACTCTTGTAGTGACAGAGATAAGGTTAGATGTTTTGTTGTTGTTGTTGTTGTTGTTGTTGATGATGATCACTAATAATAATTTTTTCAGGCAAGGGTATAGGTTAAAAAATCTTAGAAACAATTCTAATATTGTATATGTGTTGATAGTCAATGAAAATACCATTATCTACTTAATATTATTAAGTATATTATTATTAATAATATATGTTACATATATATATAAATACATAATGATATAAATAATATTACTTAATAATAAATCTTATTATGATTATCAGAAAGAGGACATAAATCATACCTCATGATTGTCATATGTCACTGCTTTTATTGTGCTGAATTGAGTTCATACTCTTATAGTCAGGTGGGATTCCTAATATCCCAGACACAAAGGTCTGCCCTCTTCATTAAATATTTCATAATCATAGAATCTTGGCATTAGAAGGGGCTATAATATATAGCTTTTAAACTTTCCCTCTCTGAAATATAAGAACCCCATTTATAGTATTTCTAATAATGTTCTTCCAAATAATGCCAAATACATCTATTCTGAGAAACTAAACACCACTCAAACACCCCTAAAATTTCATACATTTTGAAGCGTTTGAAGCCAACTTTCTACCAATATTTTATTTTGCCTTCTGGAAATAAGTCACAACCAAATTTGGTTTTTTTTTTTAATTTTTATTTTATTTTATAATTATAACATTTTTGACAGTACATATGCATGGGTAATTTTTTTACAACATTATCCCTTGCACTTACTTCTATTCAGATTTTTCCCCTTCCTCCCCCAACCCCCTCCCCCAGATGGCAAGCAGTCTTATATATGTTAAATATATTACAGTATATTCTAGATACAATATATGTGTGTAGAACCGAATTTTTTGTTGCACAGGAAGAATTGGATTCAGAAGGTAAAAATAACAGTTTACATTCATTTCCCAGTGTTCCTTTTCTGGATGTAGCTGGTTCTGTCCATCATTAATCAATTGGAATTGGATTAGCTCTTCTCTATGTTGAAGAAATCCACTTCCATCAGCATACATCCTCGTACAGTATTGTTGTTGAAGTGTATAGTGATCTTCTGGTTCTGCTCCTTTCACTCAGCATCAGTTGATGTAAGTCTCTCCAAGCCTCTCTGTATTTCTCCTGTTGGTCATTTCTTATAGAACAATAATATTCCATAACATTCATATACCATAGTTTACCCAACCATTCTCCAATTGATGGACATCCATTCATCTTCCAGCTTCTAGCCACTATGAAAAGGGCTGCCACAAACATTTTGGCACATACAGGACCCTTTCCCTTCTCTAGTAGTTCCTTGGGGTATAAGCCCAGTAGTAGTATGGCTGGGTCAAAGGGTATGCACATTTTGATAACTTTTTGGGCATAAGTCACAACCAAATTTGAACTTCCATGCAGTCTCTTCCCTTTACTTTCCAATGTCACTTAACTATTTTCCTGGGACTATGGACTACACATCTTCATAATGCAGCATTTAATCTGTCTCCTGCTTATCCTGCCCACAGGTTTGGCAGTCTCAAAGATGTTGGTGAGTTGCATTATTAGGCAAGTAAAATGTGTGGGTGTCTTTTCAAGCCCTTGATTAGTTTTGTCTTTGTCACCAGGAGACACTTGACACCCATAAAAGAAGTTATAAATTTAGTACATTGCCATACCCTTAGGATATAATCAGTCAATTGGAATGTGTCATTGCATGGCACTTCATAGTAAGGAAAGGTCTTAATTCTTTGAGAAACTGAATCCAGAATGATCTTGCTCAAGTAATTTCATTAAATGCCATTGTTCTTTCCCTTTACAATTACCTGTAGTGAATAATTGTCCATATAGATAAAAACATCAATAATTTTATTAATTTGCTTACTTAGCCTTTCCAACCTTTCAGATGCCAGCACATCCTTAACTTCTGAGCCATCCTTATCCATGGCCTCTCAAACATACTGGGAATCTTTCCTTTGATTTTCTGGCAATCCTTAAATATCATTGAAACATATGATTAGTCCAGTTTCTTATTTGATTATGTAAATATTTTGTTTTTTCTTCCCTGTTAATATTTTACACATGTTTCATTTCCACTATTTCTTTCTGCAATGCCCTTTGTGTGATTCACAAACTTTAATTCTTTAAAGAGTAATATTCCATAGTGCATAACAATACAGCAAAATGTGATTGAATATTTTTTTCAATTATCAAGCTTTTAATCCTTTCTACCTCCCTCATGCACTACTAAGAAAGAAAATTAAAATAAAAACAAACTTCTGATAACAGATAAGCATAGTCAAACAAAACAAATAAAAATTTCATATTTCCTACTTCTTTTGGAATTGACTTGGGACATTATATTGATCAGAGTAGATGTTTTTCATAGTTGGATCATCATTATAATATTTATTTTTAATTTTTTTACAGTGTTCTACTTGTTCTGCCTACTTCACTTTGCATCATTTTATGTTTTTCCAGATTTTTCTAAAATTTTTTCTAAAATTTTTCTAAAAAATTTTTCATTTCTTATAACACTATAGCATTCCATCACAATCCTGTACCACAATGTATTCAACCATTGCCTAACTGATGGGCATTTCCTCAATTTTAAATGCTTTGTTACAATATTTTTTGTAGATATAAGACCTTCTATTGCTCTGATCTCTTTGGGATACAGAACTAATAATGACATTGCTAGGTCAAAAGAAACACACATTTTTATAATTTCAAATTGTTCTGTAGAACAATTGGACTAGTTCACAACCCAATCAAGGGTGTGTCAAAGTATATATATATATATATATATATATATATATATATATATATATATACACACATATTTTTTTCAACATGGCCTTCTGCATTTATGATTTTCCTTTTCTATCATGCTATCAACTTAGTTTAAGTGTGAGGTGATATCTTAGAGTTGTTTTAGTTTTCATTCTCCTAATCATTAGTGAATTAAAACATTTTTTCATATTTGTATAGATGACTCTGTTTTCTGTTTTTGAAATGCCTACACATATTCTTTGACGACTTATGAATTGAAAATGACTATTATCATATAAATTTGACACAGTTCCTGTATATTGTTGAAAATTAAGACCTTTACCAAAGAAAAGCTACAAATAAACACCCCCCACACACAAGTTGACATCTTTTTTCCTAATTTTGGCTTCATTGCTTTTTTTGTGCAAAAACTTTTGTTTAGGTAATCAAAGTATCCATTTTATTTTTCATGATAGGGTCTATTCCTTTTTTCTTGTCCATATATCTGACAGGAATGCAGCATTATTGAGTCAGAGAGTCCATAGCTAATGATAGTAGGAAGGAAAAGGGGGAAAGGATGCAAGTAAACCTACATATAAATGCCCCCCAAATTTGCACATATCATGCTTTATGTCTAACCCATGAACTTATTTTAACCTTGCCTTATTATATGATGTGATATATTGGTTCTCTCTATTGATTTTATCTAATACTGATTTTTTTTTTCACACAAAAGCTTGGATAGTTTGGTTTATGAAACCAACTCTGTGAAAGTTTTTATTTAAGAGTTTTAATTTCTCATCTAAGTTGATTTCTAATTTCTTTCTTCTGTATATTTAATTTTGCTTCTGTATTTAAACAATTCAGTATCTTCATAATGAAAAGTTCATAGAATTCTGTTTTTCTTCACGCATTGGTTCATTTTCCTTTGTATTATAATATTTTAGAATAGTTTTATACTTTCTTGAAGCTTACTAATTTATTTTTTATTTAAAGAATATTTCTTGATTTATTTGCTTGTGGTCTGGACTTTAAATAAGGACTTTTTTTCTAAATACATTTGATGTGTTTATTATTGTTGTTGCTATATCACTCATGTTCTAGCTTCCCTCACTTCATTGGTAAGTAGGCTCCTAATTGAACTACAAATCTGACTCTGAACAAGAGTTCACTCCTCCAGATTTCCACTCTAGTTAATTTCTGAGAGAATGGAAATTACTTTAGCTCAGTTTTAGTCCTCTGTGCATCAGAAAAAGTACAGCCACTTGAGCTAGCTGACTACCCATTCATATTTCAAAGAAAATGTGAGGGGGTTTAGACGAATTTCTGCATCATTTAAGGTTTTTAATTTAGTGCCAGGTACTAATCAAAAGATAACATGTTTGCAGCTCTCTGAAATCCTCATCCTTAATATGTAACTGGGCAGAATTCGGTTCAGGTATTTTTTTTGTGGAAAAGGTGGAATAATGAGTATTTTCAGAGAGTGTCACCACAGCAGAAAGGTTCCTTATATAAGACTGCTGCCCTAATCTATGATCTACCTTGTGCTTCTGCAGTGAGATAAAAGAGTAAGTACTTGAAATATTAGAATTCTCCAGTGATAATTTTCAAGTATTCTCTCTTGTTGTAGTTCTACCTACTTTTTCCTTTAGTTTTAACAGATGCATGATATCTTTTTTGCAGGGACGGAAGGTTGAAGTTGTTAAGATCAAATGACTACTCTGTCATCTTGATTTTCATATGACCCAGAAGTCCTCTATCAAAATTTAATAGAAAAAAAAGTCCTCACTTCTGAAAGATTGCTGTGGATTTTTTTGCAAAATGACAACAAATATTTAAAGATAAAAGTCATTAGAAACATTTAGTTATAATCATTAACTAGATTGCTTTCTGAAATGTGAATTTTTACCATACATCACTACAGAATTAGGATATAAAGAAATCACCTATTCCTTCATTCTGAAATGACATTAATAAAGGGGTATCTATTATATTCTTAGAAATCTCCAAGGGGAAGGGATACAATCTAGTATTTCTAAATTTGTATTCATGTTTTGAAACAATAATTTGCTTTAAGACATTCCAGTTTCAATTTAAACTGCTTTGTTCTGACATTATTGGCACTAGAATATAATTTGCATCTACCCTCTAAAAATCACTTGTATATTAGGT
Organism: Sminthopsis crassicaudata; assembly: GCF_048593235.1. Taxonomy (NCBI): domain Eukaryota; kingdom Metazoa; phylum Chordata; class Mammalia; order Dasyuromorphia; family Dasyuridae; genus Sminthopsis; species Sminthopsis crassicaudata. The sequence continues at coordinate 380,719,801 of NC_133618.1, forward strand.
AACTTTAGTGTCCTTATTCAATAATTACAAAGTTGAAGATTCAGAGAAACAGATTTAGGCTAGATAGGATGGGGACATATATATTTTGAGGCTGGGGTTAAGTGCCCAGGGTCACACAGCTAGGAAGTGTTAAGTGTCTGAGATCATATTTGAACTCGGGTCCTCCTGAATTCAAGGCTGGTGCTCTATCCACTGTGCCACCTAGCTCCCCCGATCTCTGTTTATATTGATACAAAGAAGTCTCCACTAAGAAAACCCCTTTTGCAACTCGATAATTGCATGAAAAGCTAGTAGGGTAAATGACTTGCCAGGATCACATAGCCAGGTTTGTCAGGCTCTAAAGTCAGCTCTTTATCGACTAAGCCACATTGCTTCTCTTAGGCTACATTTATTGGGAAAATTATGTTTTATTAAAGCCTTTTATTTTTAAAACATATGCATGGATAATTTTTTAATCCTTGCAAAACCTTGTATTTCAATTTTCTCTCCTTTCCCCCACTCTCTCCCCTAGATATAATATAATATAATGTATGCTAAACATGGTAAAATATATGTCAAATTCAATATATGGATACATATTTATATAATTATCTTGCTGCACACACAAAAAATCATGTCAAAAAGGAAAAAAAAATGAAAAAAGAAAATAAAATGCAAGCAAACAACAACAAAATGAATGAAAATGCTATGTTATGATCTACACTCAATACCCACAGCCTTCTCTCTGGAACTGGCCTGAATCATCTAATTGTTGAAAAGAGCCATGTCCATCCGAAATGAATATCATATAATCGTGTTGCCATGTACAATGATCTTCTGGTTCTGCTCATTTCACTTAGCATCAGTTGATGAAAATCTCTTCAGACCTCTCTGAAATCATCCCACCGATAGATATTTATAGAAAAATAACATTCCATAACATTCATACACCATACTTTAATCACCCATTCTCCAGATGATGGACATCCACTCAGTTTCCAGTTTCTTGCAACCAAAAAGGAAAGCCGCAAACATTTTTACACATGCAGGTCCCTTTCCCTCCTTTGAGATACCTTTAGGATATAAGTCCAGTAGAAACACTGTTGGATCAAAGGATATGCATAATTTTGATATCCCTTTGGGCATAGTTCCAAATTGTTCTCCAGAATGGTTGGATCACTTCACAATTCCACCAGCAATATTAGTGTCTCAGTTTTCCCATATCCCTTGCAACATTAGCCATTATCTTTTTCTGTTACCTAAGCCAATCTGAGAGGTGTGTAGAGGTACTCAGAGTTGTTTTAATATGCATTTCTCTAATTAATTGTGATTTAGACTATGACTAGAAATGGCTTTAATTTCTTCATCTGAAAATTGTTCATATCCTTTGACCATTTATCATTTGGAGAACGGTTTGAATTCTTATAAATTTGAGTCAATTTTCTATATATTTGAGAAATATATTTGAGGGCTAATTTCTTTTGGAAATTCAGCCCACTTTGTAATGGCCTTATAATTACAATAAAGTTTGCCCTTTGATTTGGATTTTCAAGAAATTGTTCAAGGGTTCAAGCCTGTAAATTCTTTTGAGACACTTTGCAACATTGGTAGATAACTCCCTCTTCCTATCCTCAACATTTGGTGGCCCAATACAGGAAGAGTTTGGCCTCCTTGGCTTGATTCCCTCCTCGTCAAGGGAAGCCCACCATTTTTTCTCCCATAGTCTTATATTGGGACACCCCAAGCCACTGGCAGAAGACTTGTCTGGGTCATCATGAGCTTCACATGCAGCAAATTGTCCTTGACTGGGGATGCCCAGTCTGGGAAATTTGGCAAAGTTAACCTTTCACCTTCTCTGGAATGCCAGAGATGACAGAAGTGCTATAGGATAGTGTTTGGCAAAATTTTGTGGTTTTTGGCAAAGATGGGACAGTCCTCTTTCATGTCATTTTATCTGTGTATGCATCTCTGTGTAGAATATCTGTCATGTATGTTCTGTGAGCTAGATTTTGTTATCTGGAAAGATTTAAAATGAAACCAACAAAACCCAAAGCAAACCAAAACAAACAAACAAAAAAACTATGATGTAGTTGGAATGCTGGGAAAATTTATTAAAAAGCCTAAATTTTTTCTTGTGGACTTCAGCTCTGGTCAAGCTGGGGGCTATACAAAAACATTAGCTAATTAAAATTAAAATAACATCTTTACAGATTCTCAAAAGTTTTGAGAGCAAAATACCTTAGCAAATTCAGAAAAAATTGAAATCAATGGTTAAGAAGTTGGGCAATTGGTCAATTTAAGATTGCAAGAAAAAATTCCTAAAACATTTGGAATAATTCCAAAAAGTTGCCTCATTCTGAAAGAAAAGAAACGGAAAAAACAAACTATGTAACTAGCAACTTTTTGTTATCCCTTCCTTGACTCCTCTCTGGTCTAGAGTCTCCTTCTCTGGGGAAATTACCCCAGAAGGTATTAAGAGACCCTCTCCACTCCACTCCCTAGAGTGTATCTTAGTTGTGAAAACTGCTAACAAGAATGAATTAATAACACCAATAAATATTGCAGATTGATTATGAGGCAGATGATATCTTGATCTGCATCCCCACCCAAGAGGCTTCTCTGGCTAAAAAATAAATAAAAACAAAAAACAAAAAAACAACAAGAAACAAAAAAACCCCAAACTGGCTGTTTCCTAGAGAGGGAGAATTTCTTTATCTGAAGGCTCCCTTTGCCTAAGTATTTGTCCCATAGATTGGCTCCCACCTCCCAATCTCTCATAGAGGAGAGAAAGAGGACAATCTCTCCCTGAAACTGCCTCAAGGAAGTGGCTGTACACTATCTTTGGCAAGACTGCTTTCTGCACAATTTGAATAGGTGGATTGCTGGTTTTGAGATTATTGTTAAACTTTTCTATGATTCTATCCAAGACCCTGACACACTTTCCCTTGACTGGGGCTCTGATTGGTCCAAGGTTTTTGAGACCCTGAAAACTAGGTTGACTCCTGTCCTTGCCCTGGCTCTACCTAACTCAGAAAAGCCTTTTTATTCTGTATGCTGATGAAAGGTGGGGCCCTGGTGTCTTTGGGGTGACCTTTGTGCCTTAGAGCAGCAGCTGCTATGGCTCTTCTAATTTAGGGTGCCTCTAAACTTAACCTAGGTCATGTTTGGAGGTTTTAATCCCCAGAGCATTTTGAAAGCCAAAGTTTTATCACTGGCTTGTTAGTGGGAGGTTTATATCAGGCTCTCCTACACACCCCCAACTTTATTGTCTTAGGGTGCTACACCCTTAAACCTGCCACTTTGCTCCCTGACAATATTCAATCAGGTAACATTACAATCCAGATGATGAATGGTTTACAGATAGATCCAGTGTTCTTGAAAATTGGGAAAGAAAGGTTATTCTGTGGTGACCCTCAATAGCACCTTAGAACCTAATCCACAAGGTGAATTCATTGTCATTACTAGGATGACAGTGAACATCTATGATGCTCCAATATGCTTTTCATATTTTGGATATTTATGGGACTATATGGAAAGAAAGGGGACTTTTGATAGCAAAAAATTCTCCTATTAAATATGCAAGGGAAACTGAATTGCAGATTTAGCACCTGTGCTGCTACCCATTTGCCCCTGACCAATGCACCTTTACTTCCCCAGCTTGGAAGAAAGGGGACACACCCTTTCTTCTTCTGAGTGGTTTCAAACACCCTCAGGCCAGTTTCTAATCCCAGAAGCAAGCCAGTGGGAACTTCTTTCTGACTTGCCCAGCTTTTTGCAGATGTACTATGGCCCAGCCTTTATATCTCAAATAACTCAAAAGTTTTTATTATTAGTATTTTCTCTCCAGTTCCCTTGGTGTTACTCTGTGGTCCCCACCAGTGGGGAGATAACTCCTTAGTCTTCAGTCAGTCAGGATTGTAGGATGCGGCATCCTTAAGACAGCCCATATATTTACATTATTTGCAAAGGCCCCATTCCCAAATGTCACTATCCCCATCCTGGATGCCATCCCATTTGTACTACTTACCCTCCAGGGGAATAACTTTAACCTGACTTTCTCTTGTTTTTTTGCCAGAAAGGATATGTTACTCACATAATAATGGAAAGATAGCTATTCCAAAATTATCCTGGCAAACTCACTCATAATGCTTCTACACCACCTTCCTTGAAGCTTCTTCATGACCTCCTGAGAACTAACATTTCAAATGTTGAAGCCAGCCAATGGAAGCTTCTTTATGGACTACACCAAGCTACTCACTTCAAAAAAATGCTCTCCAATCCCTTGTGAAACCTATTTTCATTGATCATAAGCTATGAGAAAGAATTAAACAGAATTGTCAAATATGCCCAGTTTGTGAAAGGGCTGCTAATTCCCCTATCCTGAAGTCTATCAGAGGAGGAGTACATTGTTAGGATTCTTACAAGGTGCTAAATCACTGGAATGGATATAATTATCTAATTTAGCATGGTACTTAACAATTCTCTAGTTCAGTAATGTATTTACTAGAATTCCATGAGATTTACACCTTTAAGAGAGCATACTTTTAAGGGGCTCCCACAAGCCCAGGGAGTACCCACAAACCCTCTCTCTGGGAGGATATAGAGAGTCAGGATTCAGTCAAGGGGAGAATTTCAGGGAAGCTGGAGGAGATTCAGAGCCAGGATTTAGTGGATTCACAAGTACAGGAGATTCACAAGTCTAAAGGAAAAGCCTGCTCATGGACTCCTGGGAGATTCAGAAGTAAGATTGACTTCTGGGTGATTCACAAGGCAGAAACCCACAATCCCACATTCTTGGAGGCAGAGGCAGATTTATTCCCACTTCCACGTCTATGCTGTTTGGAGACATTGGGAAAATGAAAGACTGAAGCTGGCTGGTGACATTCTGACAAGAGCTCATTGGGGAACCAAGGAGAGACATAGACCTCTATTAAAACTAGCTAAACCCCAAGAAAAGATTCAAGACTTTGAAGGACACAATAAAGAATCCAGACTTTAACTCCTGGCTATATTTTGGTATTATTGAACTGAACTGAAGCCAAGGCTGCCTCCAGAAGTTACCCAAGAAATCTGCCCCCAAGAGAACGATTACAATTTAGAGAAACAGAACATCACAGTACATACTTATGGAAGGACTGGCAGTTAGTTCTACAGAGATTCAAACTAATTTTTGGTTTTTGTAGTCACCTTTACCAATTGGGTAAAAGGCTTCCTTGAAGGCTCAGGTTTTTGCTAAAGGAGATCAAACCCATTTAAGATTAATTATTATCTTCACTCTGCATGTCTTGCTCTCTACCCAATGCTTAACACTTTTTAAACATTATGGTATTTGCACCCTAGGTCATCTAAGTGTTCTTTTCACTAAGTATAATGTCATTGCCTCAGACACTTCCCTCACCTCTTCAAGGAGACAAAAATGGGGATTTAGGGAAAATGTTCTTTGGTATTTATCTTAGGAAAAGCTGTTTGGATGAAGCATTCATGATAGCCTCATCTCCCCTCCCCCCTCCTCAACATTCCTCTGGGTGGGGTTCCAGGCTATTGTCCCTACTACTCCACTTTTAGTTCTTCTTTTTGCTCATATTTGCTCCCTGATTTTTAACCTGCTTGTGAGATTTGTTTTCTCCAGGCTCCAAGCTATTTAACTTCCAAGTATTTATTTACCCCGAACACCATTGGCTAACTAATTCTGACACCCAGCACTCCTCTGAATGCTGCTGCCCTCATTTTGCCTCTCCTCCTCAGAATGGACCCCCACTGGGCAGGATCAGCTCTCCACCTTTTATCAGCATGAAGCAGGTCCAGAGGATGAGATCTCTATTCTTTTGAACCAAAAGAATTTGGGGATGTCTGCTTGAGAGGGGGAAATAATATAGGATATCTTCTAGGCAAATATAGTGGTGGTTTTGGGGTTTACTGATCTTGGAGGTCTTCTATTCTGGCGATCTATCTGATTCCAAAGTCCTCTGGCTTTGCATCCCCACCCCAACCTAAGAATGCTATTGTTCTGACTGAATCTGTCTGATTCTGGAGATCACTCATCAATTCATTGCTAACTGATAATAATCTTGTCAGCAAGAACCAAAATTCTGAAAATCACACTTCATTGCTGACTGTCAGATAGATTATCTATTGGTTAGTGATAGCAAAATTCCAGAGATCACTCCTCCATCCTACAGAAGGGAATAAAATTAGCATATCAATAATAGAAAACTGGATAAATGTGTCTTTGTGCTATTGTTTCTCTGCTAATTTCTTCTGAAAATTCAGCCCATTTTGTAATGATGTTACAATTACAATGAACTTTGCCCCTTGACTTGGCAAAAAATAAGCCCTTTATTAAAACTTTTGAATGTAAAAATGCTTTTCGATTTTATTGTTTCTTGGGGAAAAAATTCTAACAAAATTAGAGGCATCTGAACATGATGTTGACTTTTTAGAAGGTAATTTTGTTGTTGTTGTTGTTATTGTTGTTTGTTTGGTTTTGTTTTAATGGAGATTTTCAAAGAAGATACAATGAATTTTTCAAATAAACCTGAAAGTGATCTCCCTCTAAATGGAGAAAACAAAAAGACTAAGCTACTTGGTGGCTAGAATTATTTACTAAAATATATCCTACATAAATATTGCTATATTTCATGGACTTATTTATGGTAAATTATCCTACTGCAATAGAGATAGCAAAAAAATTTAAACAGTGAACTGTACCTGATGTGGAACAATATTCTCAAACTATTACTTGCATTAATCCAGACATAGCACTTAGATTTACATTATGGTGGTTTTGTCAAAATTAATAAAAATAATCATAAATTTAAGAAATTGAAAATGTTGGGGGAATGATAATAATTTTGTTTTAGACATGATTTTGAAATGTTTTCAAGGTATTTGTTTTGAGATACCCTATAAGTCACAAGAGAGGTTTGGACAAGATCAATAAATCTGAAAGTCATCTGCATTAAAAGTATTTGTGGACCCTTGGAAGTTCTTAGGATCATTAAATGAGATATTATAGAGGGAGAAGAGGACCTTGTGTTGTTAGGATTCTTACAAGGTGCTAAGTCACAAGAATGAATAGAGACAATAATTATCTGATTCAGTATGATTGATCTGACCTTACAAAGAGATGTTATGGGCCAGAACTTTAAACAAGGTACTGAGTGGAATTGAGGAGACAATGGTTAAATCTAATTTAGCACTAATTTAATCCTACAACAAATAATGGTTTCCTAGTGATGAAATGGTTGGTGTATACTCAGTGGACAACATATAAGCAGGATTGACTTCCGGGAAACCCACAATTCCACACTTTTGGAGATTCAGAGTCAAGATTCATTCTCACTTCGGCCTTTGTGCTGGCTGGAGACATTTGATCAAGAGCTCTTGGGGAACCAAGGAGAGAGATAGGCCTCTAAGAAAGCTAACCAGGCCCAAGGAAGGAAACAAGACTTGAAGAAGAAAATAAAAGATCTGGATTTTAACTCCTGGCTGCATTTGAGGTGATTAAACTGAACTGAAACAAAGGCTGCCTCCAGAAGCTCCCCAAGAGACCTGCTCACAGAGAATAATTACAATTTAGAGAACAAAAGAACATTACATTGTGTAAGTTCTTTAAAGAAACCCATGGTTAATGGGCATGACATAAAGAAAGACTAACTAAAGATTAAGAAGAATTAGTCAAATAGGTTGGGATAGAAATAATGTGTTATAAAATTCTAGGGAAACGTTATTAACCCAAAGATGAAAGTGCTCACAAGGCCCAAAAGCAAAATAGAGGTCAAGACACCTGAAAACTGGGAAAAAAAAAGACAGATTTGTCAGTAAAGACATTTTTGAAAACTTTACAGAGGCATTTTCAGTTAATATCTGAAATCACTGTTTATATTCTAATTCTCTTTTCTAAATAGAGGAAAGATGATAATTTCAGTAAGGTATGATTTGACCAGGGTCTTAGAGGCATTATCTGATATGAGAAAAAGTAGAAATAGAAAATGTAAAGAAAGCGAAACAAAGTTAGAATGATCATCTATCATTAGTTATATAAATTACATTTGGTAAACAGCCATACAAACTAGCAAAAAAAAAAAAGGTGATTTTGGATAGGATTCAATTAAACTAGCATAACTTACTCTGTGGCTCTAAGTCTCTTTACTTCCTTTGGAATCAGTTATTTTTTTCCATGCTCCTCAGATTCCATGAGCTCTCTAATCTCTGAGACTATCCAAACCAGGTTCAATCAAGAGGAGCAGAAAGGGTTACTGTCCCCAAAATCATCATTTATCTTTCCTTGCTCACTGTCTTCACTCCAGAGTAAAACTCTAAGCAATATGAATTAAACTTAGGTACATCTAATACCCAGGCTTCCTCAAATGTGGTAAAGTAGGTACCTTCCCACAAAGGAATTCAATGTAAAATATGGATATAGAACTTTTTATGTTAATAAATGCATGACTCTAAGGATTCAAGGGTAATACTTATGATCAAATACAAAGACATAATGCACATAGCTATTCCTTTAGATTCTTAACAGAAGTTAAAGCCATTGTTGGTTCACTGAACAAAACCTTCCTTTTATTTCAGACCTGCCATTATCTGAGCAACTTCCAGCAGATTGTTGGAGAACTGGGAAAAGTAAGAATGCCTTCCGTCTTGTGCATTTAAAACTTTTAGCATCAGACTGACTCTCTAAGGAGAATAAGTTTTAAGGACATTTAAAAGGCTAGTTCGTGACTCCCACACTAAAGAATTTTTCAAACTTGACCATTCTCAAGTTCAGGATAGCCCTGTACAATATTTCTACAGCACCATATGCTTATTCTTAGGATTTTTGATACTGACCAGTACAAAGAGAAGAAAACAAAAAAAATATTAGAAGGTAATTATACTCTTCAATTTTCTCATAGTCTGTTTACTATTTTCCAATGTCTTTTTACTAATAGAGTAAAAGCAGGATGTTGGACTAAATGACCTTTACAGACTTTCAATGTCTAAGTATATGTCAGAAGTAAAAGGAATATTTGATTTTCAGTATTCAAGCACCTTTACTTATAATAAATGGTACACTGAATACAGTGCAAGACCTGAAGTAAAGAAGACTAATTTTGTGAGTCCAAACTTGGCTTCAGAAACTTGATGGTGACTTAGGAAAGTCACTTTACCTGATTTGTCTCAGTTTTCTCACTTTTAAAATGAGCTGCAGAAGGAAAGAGCAAACCACCCCAACATCTTTGTCAAGAAATACCCAAAGGGAGTTATGAAAAGTTGGGACATGACAAAATAAAATATTTCAGTATCAAACTGTCAAGACAAACCTAAGAACTATTTGATCACAATTACAAAACACTTCTCACACAAATATAGTCAGATCTAAACAACTGGAAAAATATCAATTGTTCATGGGTAGGCCAAGCTAATATAATAAAAATGACAATGCTACCTAAATTGATCTACTTGTTCAGTGCCATAACAATAAAACTATAAAAATTATTTTATAGAACTAGAAAAAATAACAAAAATTTATCTGGAAGAACAAAAGATCAAGAATATCAATATAACAAATGTAAAAAATATATAAATAAATATATTATAACAAAAATAAATATATAATAACAAAATATAATAAAACATAAAAAATAAAATTCAAAGGATAGTAGCTTAGCAGTACCAAACCTAAAAACAGCAGTCATCAAAACCATTTAATATTAGCTAAAAAATAGAGTAGTGAATCAGTAGAATAGGTTAGATTCAAAAGACACAATAATCAAGGTCTATAGTGATCTAGTATTTGATAAATCCTCAAACTTCATTTGTGGAATAAAAACTCACTATTTGACATAAATTGGTGGAGAAACTGGAAAATTATATATCAGAAACTTGGCGTATATCTACATCTCACACTCCATACCAAAATAAGGTCTAAATGGGTACATGATCTGGGAATAAGGAATGATACAATAAACAAGCCAAGAGAGCAATGGATAATTTTCCTATCAGATCTTTGGATAAGGGAGGGATTTGTGACCAAAGAAGAACTAGAGGACATTATAAAGGCAAAATGGACAAATCTGATTATATTTAATTAAATTTTTCACAAACAAAACCAATAGAAAAAAAGATTAAAAGGGAAGTACAGAGTTGGGGAACAATCTTTACAGCTGGTGTTTTTGATAAAGATCTTATTTCTAAAATATACAAAGAACTGTGTCAAATTTATAAGGATACAATTAATTACCCCATTGATAAATTGTCAAAGGAAAAGACAGACAATTTTCAAATAATGAAATTAAAGATATCTATAGTCATATATTTTTTTCATATGAAAAATGCTCTAAATCATTATTGATTAGGGAAATGCAAATTAAAACAACTCTGAAGTACTACTTCATACCTCATTGATTGGCTAAGGTGACAGGAAAAGATGATAAATGTAGGAAAACTGGGATACTAATGCATTGTTGGTGGATTTGTAAAATGATCCAACCATTCTGGAGAGCAAGTTGGAACTATGTTCAAAAGGCTATCAAACTATGCATACTCTTTGACCCAAAAGTGCCTCTACTGGATCAGTACTTCAAGAAAATCATAATGAAGGGAAAAGGACCCACTTTTTAAAATTATTTGTATAATTATAACATTTTTTGACAGTACATATGCATGGGTAACTTTTTACAACTATCCCTTGCACTCCCTTCTGTTCCGAATTTTCCCCTCCTTCCCTCCATCCCCTCCCCTAGATGGCAGTCATTCTCACACATGTTAAATATGTTATAGTATATCCTAGATACAATATATGTGAGCAGAACCTATTTTTTTCCCCACAGGAAGAATTAGATTCAAAAGGTAAAGATAACCTGGGAAGAAAAACAAAAATGCAAACAGTTTACACTCACTTCCCATTGTTCCTTCTTTGGGTGTTGATAATTCTGTCCATCATTGATCTGAATTAGATCGTCTCTTTGTTGAAGATATCCACTTCCATCAGAAAACATACTCATACAGTATCATTGTTGAAGGGTATAATGATCTCCTGGTTCTGCTCATTTCACTCAGCATCAGTTCATGTAAGTCTCTCCAAGCCTCTCTGTATTCATCCTGCTAAGGACCCACATTTGTAAAAATACTTGTAGCAGCTCTTTTTGTGGTAACAAAAAATTGAAAAATGAATAGATGTCTATCAATTGTGGAATAGATGAATAAAGTGTGATATGTGAAGGTAATGCAATATCATTGTTCTATTAAAATAAACAAGGTGATTTTACAAGCACTTAGAAAGATTTTCACGAATTGATGGTGAGCAAAACAAGCAAAACCAGGGATACATTGAACACAATAAGGCAAAAATGTGAGATGATCAACTATGAAAGATTTGGTTCTTCTCAATGGCTTAAAAGCAATCTCAATAGACTTTGGACAGAAAATGTCATTTGCATCTAAAGAAAGAATTATGGAGATTGAATGTAAATCAATTATGCCATGTTAACTTGTTGGTGGTGGTGGTGTTTTGTTTTTTTTGTTTTTTTGGTCTCCCATGGCTTTTTTTTCCCTTTTGTTCTGATTTTTCTTCTGATATAATACATAAAGCAATGTATATTAAAATAATAATTGTTAAAATTAATTTAAAAAGAAAACTCCAAGCCCTATCTATTACTTCATGCTTTCATGACCACACTAGACCTGCACTCACCAAAATATTGCTACTTTTGAGTAAAGAACAGTTGTCACTCTTTAAAATTCTAAGACAATTATGTAAATTTGCTTTTATATACTTCCTACCCAGTGTCTTCTTTGCTGAAAAAGAGGGGAAAAAAGAGATTGGAAAATGGGAAATTTGAATTTTAATGCCTAGATTTCAGAATTCACATTGTCCTATATTTTAGAGCCATTTCATGGATTTACCTTGATTATCAAAATTCTCAACTGAAGTTGAAATTTCTGATTTCTGAAGACTTTTGGATTTTACTTCCTATTACCATGATCAATCAATGAACCAAGGGAAAAATAATAAAGTGTCTATTACATTCCAGGGACTAGACCAGATTTTGGGGATACAACAACAAAATTAAGATGAACGCAGGCCTATAGAGTCTACAGTCAATCAGAGGAGATAACCTGCACATATGTCTATAGCATAAATATACAGAATAAAAAAAAAAAAAAAGACAATGCAGGTAACAGAGTCATTTGGGAGGGAAGAAAATCAGAGGGATAAGGGAAGATAATACATTAAAAATGTGGTCAAGCTGAATCCTGAGGAAAAAAAGTGATTCTAGCAGTTCCAAATGGGGTGGGAGTACTTTCCAGGGATTAAGAATAGCCCACTGAAAAGGTACACAAAAAATGAAGTGTTAAATAACGAATAGGGAAAGGATCAATTTCACTTGCATTTTATATTGTGAGAAGAGGAATAATATATAATGAAATGAGAAAGATAGTTTACATGAAACAGCAAGAATTTGTTAATAGGTCTGATAATTATATTGGCTCCCATTCATACAGTGCTTTGAGATTTTTGAAGTGCTTTTCTTTCAACAAGCATGTGAGGTAGCATTTATTTACTCAAATATTCAGTTGTTCTATGACTTTCAGTTGCCTGGTAGAAGAATACTAGAATGATACTAGAATGGGACCCACTGTGCATCTCTCTCTCTCTCTCTCTCTCTCTCTCTCTCTCTCTCTCTCTCTCTCTCTCTCTCTCTCTCTCTCTCTCTTTTCTCTCTCTCTCTCTTTTTGTTGTTGTTATTGCAGAAATAGAGATGAATTCTAAGATCTCTTTAAGATTTCTTATTTTAAAGTCACTTCTACCTGAAATCTATGTTCTAAAATCTATTTCCTAAAAACAATAGGTGGCATTTAACTGACTTTATATGCATTATGTTATACTCACAAAAACTTTGTGTGATAAATATTAATAGATTCTTATCTCCTCCCATTTTATTGGTGGAGAAACGGAAGATCAAAGAGATTAAGTACCTTGTCTGTCATCACATATTAAGTACTGAAAGCATGATTAGAATTGAGAGATCTCACTTCCACTATACCATACTATTTTTATGATCTATGTACAACCATTCTAGTTTTGAAGATTCCTCTAGTTGGAACATTCTCTGGGAGTGTGATTCTAAGGGATATCAAGCAATAATCCAACTTCCCAAATAATGACAATCATAAGGAATGCCCTCATTTGGCTTCCAATTTAAGCAGCCTAACAATGTAAAAGGAATTCGCATAGCTTTCTTTTCCCAATTTAACTAGCACAAGTAGCTATTTCCGTGAGGACACTGGCATAATTGACACTGACTCCCACTCTCCAATTCTACTGCACATAACCCAGTATGCTAAATTGGAGGGGGAAAACGTTACTGAATAGTAAACATCTATGTGGTTGTATCCATCTATATGTAGACTGTATATTTATGGGGAGGGAAATGTATACACCTGCCCACACATTGCATCTCTGTATTTCAAAGAGGCAACTTGCTAAGCAGGCAGGATTGCCCATTTTCTCCTCTAGTTGGCTGATACTAATAAAATATCAGCCCAGAACCAAAGGACCTTGGGAGAGTCAAGGCCAGGATTTTACTACTCCACTTCGATGTCTGTCAAGCCTTTCTCCTTCTCTGAAAAGAATGAGCTGGAGCCATCTTTCAGGAGTTTTCTTCCCCTGACAGAAATCAGCAGGGTTAGAATAAACTGCATAAGTTATCAGCTCCTCAGGAAAGAACATGAAAAAAGGCCCTTCTATCACTTAATGAAAAATTGCCTCTTTTTTGGACAGAACTTCATAGGCTTGCAATCAAGCCGCGGCCCCCTCCCCTCCCTTCCTTCTTTGACGTGCCATACAGGCAAATCAAGTCGGCATCTATTAATAATATTTTCCCCTGCTCCTTTCATTTCTCTGCATGTCCTACCACTGTCAGGCCCCGTGATGGAGCAGCGCCTTTATCTCGTCCGAGTCTGGTCTGTCAGGGTGATAAACAATTCTAACAAGAATCAGAATAAAGATCTTCCCAGTAGACTCTGCAGAGAGATAGAGGCTTTTCTCATTTTCTCGATGGAAAAAAAAAATTTAATCTAGCAGCTCCGGCTTTTTTCAAGCGTCACATTCAAAGAGATGCAAATTTGTCAGAGCTGAGACCCCGGCTGACTCTGAGCGCTGCGTGAATGTCAAAGGGGGGAGTTGGAGTCTTTGACATTGCTGCCTTTTTGGGGGACTAACTGCTGAAGTAAAAAAAAAAAAAAAAAGGAAGAAGAAGAAGAAGGAACTGCTTTGTAGTGTGTGTTTCAACAATTTTCATAAGTTTTCTTCTGAAATAAAATAGTGCCATTGGGAAGGAAAAGAGAGGAAGGAAGGGACAGTCAGAGAATTGGGGAAGAGTGGGGGGTGAAGGAACTCCAGGAAGAGAAACATCATCAAACCTTCTATCTGAATTTAAACTGTAATGTGGGGCTCAACCTATTATTAGGCAAGACTATTGGCATGCCTCTATTTCAAGATCTCAGATGTTTTCCCCTACCCCAGATTCTTCTTTTTTTTTTCCTCCTTTTTTATTTATTAAAGTAAATAGGATTGATTTTTGCCAGTCTTCCTGTTTCCTTTGCATTGTTGCCCTTCTGTTGTTTATTAAGTGTAAGTAAGTACTAAGAAGAATAATGTAGGAACAATGTAGAAAAAACAAATCTAGAGGGATGTTGTGCTAAATTGAAAAGGAAAGGAAGGGAAAGGGAAAAAAGAAAAATGAGCAAAAACACTTGGCTAAGTCAGCATGTCATCCCAAAAGACACAATGGACATTTTTTTTTTTTCTGAGAAGGAATTCTATTCTCTGGCATATCTTTTTATGCTCTTCTTATTCATAAGTAAATTGTGAAAGTAATAGCCACCAATCTTGTGACATCCACAATTACACATACTACAATAGGGGAAAAGGCTAGATATAGGATTAAATTACTTTAATTAAAACTCCAAATTTACTGTATTCCCTAACAGTTGGGTCATTGCCTAAAATGTATTGACTTCAGTATCATAAATTGTAAAATGAGAAGACTAAGGATGATGATCTCTAAAGTTCATTTCCAGCTCTAACTTATAACCCATCACTCAATTAATAGACATTTGTTAAGTACCAGGGACTGTGCTAAGCACTGGAAATACAAAAAGAGTCAACAGATAGTCCTAATTGTTAAGAGACATATAATAAAATAGGAGAGATAACGTGTAAACAAATATATACAAAGCAAGATATGTATAGGATAAGTATGAAATGATTAACAGAGGGAAGGCATTAGTATTAAAAGAGATTGAGTAGAAGATAGGATTAGGGATACAAGGACTTCAGTTGTTGGAGCAAAGGAAGAAAATTGTTCCAAACATGGGGGGCAGGCAGAGAGAATGCCTGGGAACTCAGAAATGGACTGTCTTTTTTAGTGGAACAGTCAAAAGACCAGTGTCACTAGATCAAAGAATTTGCTCCAGGGAATAAGGTATAAGAAAACTGGAAAGGCAAGGAGGAGCTAGATTATGAAGAACTTTGAATGTCAAACAGGCCATTTTGTATTTGATCTTAAAGGCAATAGCAAACCACTGGGGACAAAAACAATAGTAGCCTAGTGATTTAAGGAAAGTCTTCTTTTCTCTTAATTTATCCAAATATATCCAATCCTAATGCAATATTCTGACCAGTAGACTCTCATTATTGTCTACCTAATCCCCTAATGTTAGCTACTATTATAAGCATATTCACTAGGATCTCATTTTCCCCCTCCTTCTCTTTATCTTAGTGCAGTTTGGGATGGAGTCTATTTTAAAGAAGGAAATGAAGCAAAAGTTCATTGGATTTGCAGTCAGAGGACTTAGGTTTGAGTCTCAACTCTAGCAATGGCAGTGCAGTCTATAGCAACTCACTTTATCTTTCAAAGCCTCAATTTCCTCATATGCAAAATGGATATAATAGTACTCTGACCTTTCATACCTCATATTACAGCTGACACTAAAACACTTTTTAAACTGTAATATGCAAAGGAACTTCTGAAAAAACAAAATTCATGTATTCATGATAAGAAAGAAATTAGTCAAATTGAGGGAAAATGTTTTTCAGATTTCTGAGATAAAAAGTGTTTCTCAGATAAAAGGTGAATATCCAAAATGTATAGACAACTAAAAGAAATATGAAAATAAAATCCATTTTCCGATAAGTGGTGAAAGACTATTATATATAATCCTTTAAATAAAAAAGCTATTAACAATTATATAAAATATTTTAAATCATTAATAATTAGAAAAAAACAAAATTAAAGAAGCTTCCTATTTCACCTAACATTTGTCAAAGTGGAAAAGATGAGCAAAAATAGTCAGTTATTTTTGGAAGTTCTAGGAAAATAGATACCCTAATTCATTGTTTGACTGTGAATTAATTGAAAAGTATTTCAGATTATGAAAAGTGGTTAAAATGTTCATACATGTTTACCTAGATATTTCATTCTAGTCATTAATAACAGCAAAATAGCAAAGAACAGGAAATAAAATATCCATCAATTAGTTCATAACTAAACATGAATGTAAAAAGAATGTTTCTGTACTTCTTTTATAAATGAATAGTTGATAAATGTAGAAAAGTATGGAAGACTTATATGAACTGGTGAAAAGTGAAATATTACCAAGGGAACAACATACAAAATGACAACAAAATATAAATATAAAAAATCATAACATAAAATAAAATTAATATTATAAATTACAATGAATAAGTTTATCACAAAAAAAGGAATAGAAGACAAATCTTCCCACTCTTTTATGAGCTTTGAATAGCTGTGGTAGAGGAATATTTCATATATATCAGGAATATGAATATATTATTGTATATTTCTGATGTATTGATCAGTTCCTCCCTCCTCCTCTTTCTTTCCTAGGATAATTATTTTCTCTTTCACAGGATAATTCTCTAAAAGAGAGAAGAGAGCATATGATACAGATGGAAATGTAGGTTGTGTTATAATAACACATATTAATAAAATATATTTTACCTTTGTATATGTATATGTTATCAATCATTTAAAACAAGGCTAAATCCATATGCTATATAGCAGTTTAAGTAATCTTCCTATCTTGGAAATCCATTTCCTACATTCCAATCAGACTATATTATTCATTGCTTTCTATTCTCACCCCACAGCTCTCCTACTTTAAGGCCCAGCTTGAATGTCATCATTTTAACTGATTTAATTATTATTATGAATTAACTATTCAGATATCCTGCCTCTGCACTACACACACACACACACACACACACACACACACACACACACACACACGAAGTGATCCTTAAATATTTCAGGTCATGCTTTTAAAATTAAAAGGATACTTGATTTGTTCTACTATATTCAGGTATTAAGTATTTAACTTCTCCTGTGCATTTAATCATATGCTATTTTGTATCACTAAGTTTACTTCAGCAAGAATTTACCAGGGCTATTTATGTGCAGAACATTCTCTTCAACACTGAAATGTAATTGAGGAAAACAATATGAACACCTCCCCCAAGAAGCTCACAGTATAAAAGGATAAGTAGGTAAAGGGTACAGCATGTGTAAAATTTAAGTAAGATACAACATAGAATATATTGTGGACAAAAAACATGTTCTAGGGAAAAAAACAAACAAACAAACAAACAAAAATTCTTATTATATTTGCAGTTACCTGACTAAAAGTTCCCCATATAAGCTCTTGATAAATGTTTTTTTAATTGGATTTAATCAAAATGCATAAATTAACCTACTTAGGAGTAATTTTAGCTTCCTCTACCTAAGTAGCTAGTTGCAGAACCTCTTAAGAAACCCAGACACATGATTTCTATGAAATTGTCTAATATAATAGTACTGATCATTGACCTCTTGCTTCCCTGCCACAATTCTGGAATTCCATTTCCTATCCCAGAATATCCTGTTTTCTCATTAGTATCTCTTTTTATTGTCCTCTTGAACCGAGCTTATTCGTTCAATAAAAACTTGTGTTACTACTGATCTCTTGTCAGAATGGTGATAATTTAAAAGGCAGAGGGAGATTTATATTTCTGGGCATGGCCCATGCAGAAATTTGTTTTTCTAGACAATATTTATGATAAAGGTTTTATTCTTCATTTCTTTTTTTCTGTTTGTTGTTCTTGTTGCTATTATTGTTGTTGTTCAGTGGGAATATGATCATATTATAAAGGCATATAAGAATAAACTAATTTGTGCTAAAATTTTCTACCAAGTTGCCATCAAAAACCACAAAAACAAAAACAAAACAAAACAAAATAAAAAACCAGAGTGCCTACTTGAACTTTTCTACTCCATGTAGATACTCATTTGAGCATTGATTCATTGAGTCACTTACTATTATTATCTCTAAAGGAGAGTTTTGTATAATACGGGATATTCTGTTAATTTTTAAAATAAATGTTTATTAATATCTTTTGTCTTTATATCACTTGTCCAAATTATTTAGTTATTTGTTTAGTCATTTCTTGATCATTGAACTCCTACCCTCAAATGGTCTGTCATTGCAAAAAGTAACACTTTTACATCACTCCCTTCCACCCCGACCCTATAACTTTCCTATTCCATTGACACAGAGGTTATAACAAGCTTAGAAATATCACATAGCAATTTTGACTTTTGAGATCTCAATGTTCAAAACCATGACTTAATCCCAAATCACTTTGGTTCTCAATGATTGACCAAGGTCAAGCCAAACTTGACATAGTTTGGGCACTTGACTCAAAGTTAATGTAAATATCAATTGTTTCTATTTTGGCCAGAAAACCTATGGTCTTTGACTTCCAGATTGATAATTAGGTAAAAATGGACATTCTCATTTCTTAATCTATCCATATTCACTAATTAGATATTATTGCCTGATTCAAACTGAGATCTGCTAAAGTTCTTTAAAAGAACTTTAAAAAGTCAAGTTCTCCCATTGCGTCCAGGGTCATCTCCAGTCATCCTGATCTATATTTTGCCACTTGACACAAACAGCTCCATAGAAAAAAAGTAAAGTTGATGAATGCACAGCCCTCCCTCACTTAAATCTAATTCACTTGTAAGTCATGGCATCCCCTCTTTCATGTCATGATCCTCTTCAAGAATAAAGGACAAACAACATAACAAACACCTCAAACTGATTGCTTCTCAAACCTACCACACCTCCCAATTCTTTATTTTATTCAAGGACATTATGATCCCTGTAGTAATTCAAGTTTGCCACACTGGTATTTGGTGCTATTATTAACTCTTCTTTCTCACTTATACAATCCCACCTATCCAATCAGTTGCCAAATATTTGCGTTTTTACAACATCTCTTTTATTTATTCCTTCCCTCCTACCATTCCCAATAGCCAATGAACTACTGCAAAAAACTTCTAAGTGATCTTGCTGCCTTGTCACTCTCCTTTTAAATCTATCCCTAACACAGCTTTCAAAGAGATTTTCTTAAAGCATAGGAGTTGGAAATTGTCTAGATGTCTATCAATTAGGGAATGAATGAATAAGTTATGGTACATGAATGCAATGGAATATTCCTATTCTACATGAACAAAAAGATTTCAGAAAAAGCTAGAGAGAATTACATGAACTGACAGTGAGTGAAGTGAGCAGAACCAGAAGACTGGAGATAGTAACAGCAAAATTATATGATTATCATATAATGATCAACTTAAGACTTCTCAGACAAGCAATGATTCAAAATAATTGCATTAGACTTGAAATACAAAATGCCATCCACATCCAGAGAGAAAACTGTGATGATTAATTAACTGAATTGTTTACAATTATTTTTTTTAAACTATATACTATAGAGTTTTCATGTTACATGTTGATTTTCAGCTCATTGTGACATATGGAGTATGATGTTACTTTAACTTCTCCTAAAATACTTTATTGATTTCCCTACAATTCTTATCAAATAAATATTCTCCAAATAATTTATGTGTGTGATCATGATTCACTTTTTCTATTTCATTAGTATTTCACTAAAGAAATTTGTTATAGTGGTGAGGATACTGGATATGTACCAAAAGATTGTCGTGCAAATCCTCTTATATACTTTATGAATATAAGCAAGCCCCCTTTCACCTTTCTGTGCCTGTTTCTTTAACCTTAAAGTAGGGATAATATAATTTATTCCACTTTCTTCACAGACTTGTAATCAAACTCTTTTGTAAAGCTTTATATAAGTATTGGATAGACATATTTTAGAGATATGTGAATTATAAGAATAATAAATACAACAACCAAACACATCATATATGCCAGGTTTTGTGTGCTAGATGCTAGAAATATGAAGACAAAGATGAAATAGCTTCTTCCCTCAAGGAACTCACATTCTATTTTATGAGACAATTCACACAGATATAGGGATATACAAAATAGATTCAAGATGATTGGCATCATTTTATTTCTTGTGTTTTAAATGATCATATTTTATTCTCTAATGATTCAATGTCAATTGAAATTCATTTATTTTTCATTTTGTTTTGATGTTTTAGATGATCAAATGAGTTAAGATATTCAGATCAGATTTAATTTACCTAGAGTATTATTTTTTTTTTGCTTTGTTTCCAATTAAATGCTAATTAAATGGAAAAATACTATATAGATTATCATACATTAATACAATGTAATGCTCATTGGAGGTAAGAAGGAATAACTATGATGAATAAAAAGAAATATAGGAATATATCAACTATGAAAGATGCTTCAGAACCATACATTGCAATGAAAAACAGTATAGTAACAAAATGATCAAAATCAAACATTATAAAATTGTGATGATCAGGGCTGTACCTAAAAAGAGATATAAGAATGTCCTTCACTCTGCCATACAAACATAACTAGATGTCTTCATGGTTAGAAATACTTCATAAACTTCATAAAATGTCATAAACATTTCTTTGGTATTCTTTTTATTTGTATTATAAAGGATAATACTCTAATTGAGAAGAAGAGTAATCATTTTGAAGTTAAGGTGATTTTAAAAAATAACCATAATCCTTGTATTTAAACTTAAATTAGCTTTAATTTTACATTTATATTTAAATTCATATTAAAATTAAGATAGCTCAATTTATGTTTTATCATTTACTATGCCTAGTAAGCCTATATGCCTCTCTTATTCTTAGTTTCTTCATCTTTAAACTTGGTCCAATATTTCTTAAACAAATTTTCTCATTCTGAATGAAGCATTGTATAAATCTCAGCTACTCTTTTCAGTTATCTGAGTGATCAATGAATCAACAAGTATTTATTAACTACCGACTATGCAGCATATTTTTGAAGGCCAATATAATTTAAATATTAGCTTACATTGAACTGCTTAAGATTGTCTATCCTAATAGACTTCCAATGATATTGAATTATGTTTAACAGTTAAAAGTGAAACAAAAATAGCAATTTCTCTTTGACAAAATGACCTGTCAAAGCTGCTTCTTGTGATTTCTGATAATGTTATTGTTATTGTTGCTTACATGGACAATTTGCTTTAAAAATAACTTTACTTTCAGAAGATGTTTCAATATCACTTTATGGTTACTAATGCTGCATTAAAAGATACCATCACAACAACATTTATTTCTATATATCATATGACATGTATGCAATAGCATTGGAATAAAATCAAACAATTAAAAAGCAATTACATGTTTTATAATTGTTATATGGAGTGAGTGGATATTGGCTAAAAAGTGATGTTTAATAACAAAGAAATTGAGTTTATTTTTCTTCTTCCTTCAAGTTGACATATAGTCTACTATAACTATAATTTTCGTTAAAATAGCTACAACCTAGAACCACTATAACAAAAATACCAATCCCATTAAAATGAGGAAGTGATATAAGGCAAAATTTTAGATGGCAGAAAAGCCCCTTCTCATAATTTTTCTCTCTCTACAAAGGGAATAATTTCAAAATTTAGCACAGGTTCCTTGGGAAAAGACTCAAAACTCCTTAGGAAGCCTAATACCCACCTTGGATTCTGCATTTTCCATTACTTCAGACATATTGTCTATAAACCCAGTGTATAGTATGATGGAAAAAGCTTTGGAAAGGGAATTGTTAGGATTTCAAGGTGAAAACTCAGGTTGTCTGGGCAATTCTTTAGCTCAGAATTCACACCTTTAGTTCCGGCCTTTAGGGGGAGTTCACACCTTTGAACTTCTGAAAAGGAGTTTACACAACCTTTAAAAGGAGCAAGTTCATTGGCTGAAGTAATTTTCCCAGGCCCCGTTGAGTTCTCACTACAATCTCTTCAAGGGTAAAAGAGGGCAGCATTGGATCTGGAGAGTAGTCTCCTCTGGAACAGAGTTGGGATGGCACTCTGGAAGGAGAGTAATCTGGAAGGACAAGAGCTGGAAAAGATTCAGAGCTCCCCAGAAACCTGCATGCAGAGAAAAGGATTCACAGAGAAAAGAAATCTCCTCCCAGAGAAGGATTCTAATTGAAGAGACGACAGGACCTTTACAATTTGGCACCCAACATAGGGACAGGACTTAATCTGAGCCCTTCAGAGGAACTAGACTGGACCTTCATAGGGAATCAAGAGATTTAAGGGTTTTTTAATAATTAGCTAATCGATATAAGACTACTCATTCCCTCTTCTTGGGTTGTAATTTTCTCATTTAAAAGAACAAGACTAGAAAAGTAGAGCCAAGGAGGGAATGTGGGAAAACTGGGACACTGATACATTGTTGGTAGAATTGTGAATACATCCAGTCATTCTGGAGAGCTATTTGGAACTATGCTCAAAAAGTTATCAAATTGTGCATACCCTTTGATCCAGTAGTGTTACTACTGGACTTATATCCCAAAGAGATCTTAAAGAAGGGAAAGGGACACATATGTGCAAGAATGTTTGTGGCAGCCTTCTTTGTGGTGGCCAGAAACTGGAAACTGAGTGGCTGCCCATCAATTGGAGACTGGTTGGGTAAATTGTGGTATATGAATTATGGAATATTATTAAATATTATTGTTCTGTAAGAAATGACCAGCAGGAGGATTTCAGAAAGGTCTGGAGAGACTTACATAAACTGATTCTGAGTGAAATGAGTAGAACCAGGAGATTATATACTTCAACAACAATACTATATGATGATCAATTCTGATGGATGTGGCCCTCTTCAACAATGAGAACCAAATCAGTTCCAATAGAGCAATAATCAATTAAACCAGCAACAGCTAGTGAAAGAACTCTGGGAGATGTCTATGAACCATTACATAAAATTCCCAATCCCTCTATTTTTGTCTGCTTGTATTTTTATTTCCTTCATAGATTAATTGTACACTATTTCAAAGTTCAATTCATTTTATACAGCAAAATAACTGTATGGACATGTATACATATATTGCATTTAACATATACTTTAACATATTTAACATGTATTAGTCAACCTACCATCTGGGGGAGAGGGTGAGTAAAGGAGAGGAAAAAATTGAAACAAAAGGTTTTGCAATTGTCAATGCTGAAAAATTACCCATGCATATATCTTGTAAATTAAAAGGTATAATAAAAAAAAAGAAAGAAAGAAAAGCAGTGCCAAGATGGTGGAGAGCAGATATGTATCTGTTTGACTTCCTCTGAGATTCCCTGAAACACCAGGTTAAGCCTCTGAACTGGTTTTGGAGTGACAGAACCCACAAATATTTGGAAGACAAAAAATTTCCATAAGAAGATACTTTGGAAGAACTTCATAAGATATCTGTTTAAATTGGGCAGGGGAAGAGGCTTCAGAGCCAAGACCCCAGCACAAGGAACCCAGAGCAAGAAGCTGGGGCAAAGATAAAGGCTGTTGTAGTGTATGCATACTGGAGAATCTACTATGAGGCTCATGCTGGTGGTTCATCAGATTTGCTGCAAGATACCCAAAAGCAAATAAAGAGAGCAAATTGTGAGCCACTGACCCCCAGAAGGACACAAGACCTGGCCAGACTTATCCAGCACCTGAAATCAGCCAGCAGAACCATCCTAGGACAAACTAAAGTGGCTGTTGCCCCTTTGCTTTAAGAGCAGACCTGAACCTTTTTTAAAAATGAGCAAAAAAACAAAAAACAAAACAAAACAATACAAACAAACAAACAAAACAAAACAAAATAAAACACACACACACACACACACACACACACACACACACACACACAAAAACAAACCTCTGGCCATAGAGAGCTTTTATGGAGAAAGAGATGAATAGACCTCAAATCCTTAGGATCCTAAAGGCAAATCAATTCCCGATGAAGCCCCAAAGGGTTATTTGACTTGGTCCCCATTTCAAAAGGCTTTCTTGGAAGAATTCAAAAGCAATCTTAAAAGACAAGTAGAAGAAAAATGGGGAAAGGAAATGGGATCTTTATAAGAGAATATGGAAAAGGAACACAAGAAGTTATCTGAAGAAAACTCCTTAAAAATAGACTTGATGAAATGGGAAGAGCATATAACTCTTTGCAAAATAGATATGAAAAAGAAACCAATTTATTCAAAAACAAAATTTGTGAAATGGAAAAAAGCAGTGAACAAAACACTTCACATAAAAGTTCAATTGGCCAAATGTAAAAGGAAATAAAAAGATTATTTAAAGAAAAATAATTCACTAAAAATTAGAATTAAATAAATAAAAGTGAATGACTCAAGACATCAAGACATCAAGAATAAGTCAAACAAAAAAAAAAAACATTGAAAAAATAGAAGAAAATATAAATACCTCATTAGAAAAACAACTGGGGGGGGCAGAGACAAGATGGTGGAAAAGGCACACACAACTTTCTAAGCTCCTCTCCTAGCCTTATTACCAATTTTTAAAATCAATCTCAAAAATAGCGCTTAACTGGTAAAATTCATGAAGACTGGAAGTATACAACTCATCAGCCAAAGATAATCTGGAAGATCACTAAAAAAGATTAGTTCTGAGCAGCAAGAAAAGACCAGTGCAGGCAGGGATAGAACCATGAGCAGGGGTGCCTCCATGGTTGGAAGATTTACATAGAGCTCTCTGCCATAGCCTGACTACTTTACTTTGATTGCAGAGTAGTGGACCAGCAGAGAAATTAGAGCCTAGTATAGAGGGTATTCTAAAGGATGGCAGGGCCTAACAGGATCTGGTTGTACCCATCCAGGACTGGAAGTGACTCAGCACAAACCATAACACAGCTCTGCAGTGACATTCTGCAGCAGGGACTTTCAAATCTTCACAAGAGGGGGAACAGCCCAGGGAAACCTTTAATCTGCCCATTGGGAGGTTTGGCCTGGGACAGTGGAGTTTCCCTAGCTTGACTCCCCACACTTCCAGTGCCGTGATGGATAGGTAAACCGCTAATTCTAAAAGCAGGCTTTTGTGGAGGGCAGTGATACTTTCACTGTTCAGCCTCTAGCCCCAAGGCAGTCTCTAATTCTCACAGTGGGGCTCCTTGCAGGGCATTTCCACCACTCAGGCTCTGATACCCAGGTCTAGTCACTTGTGGGTATGGAGCTTCATACAGAGTAGTCCCACAATTCCACTGCACTTTTCAGCCTATTGATAGGACAGCTACTTTCCATATACCTATCCCTGCTTGGGGGAGGAAGCTGGTAATCTCCTTGCCCAGAAGGAAAACCCAAAAGGCTTTTAAAAATGAGTAAAAATATCAAAAGGATGATGGATAGCTTCTATACAGAAAGAGAGCAGATATTCAACCCTGAGGAGACTAACAGCAGACAGTCTCCAGACAATTGTTGATCCCCAACACAAAAGGCTTTCCTAGAAGAAACCATAAAAAATCTTAAAAGAGAACTAGAAGAAAAATGGGGAGAGGAAAGAGAAGCTATGCAAAAGAGCAACAACTTCCTGAAATATGAATTAGAAAAGGTAAAGAACTCCCAGGAATTGCAGGGAAACAGAATTTGTGAATTGGAAAAGGTAAAGAACTCCCAGGAAACAGGATTTGTGAACTGGAAAAATATAAAAAAACCCCAAGAAAGTAGCACTTGTAAACTGGAAAAAGAAAATAACTCAGAAAAAAAAAATACTGAAATGGAAAAAAAAATTCCATGGGGCAAAACAACTCATTTAAAAACTCAATTGGCCATATACAAAAAGAAGTTTAAAAAGCTAATAAAGAAAATAGCTCATTAAAAAGCAGAACTGAACAAATAAAAATGAGTGATTCATTGAGACATGAAGAATCAATCAAACAAAACCAAAAAAAAAAAAAAAAAAAAGAAAAACTAGAAAAAAATGTCAAATATGTATTTGGAAAAACAACATATCTGGAAAAAATATCTAGGAGAGATAATCTGAGGATCATTGGACTTCCTGAAAATTATAATGAAAAAGAAAGAGCCTAGATACTATTTTACAGGAAATCATCAAAGAGAACTGCCCATATGTAATAGAATCAGAAGGTAAAATAGGCATAGAAAGAATTCATTGAACATCTTCTGAAAAAAAGACCCTAAAATAAAAACTCCAAGGAATATTGTGGCAAAATTTCAGAACTATCAAACAAACAAAAAAGATTACAAGCAGCCAGAAAAAAAAATTCAAATAAAGAGGTGCCACAATAAGGATCACTGAAGATCTGGCTGCTTCCACATTAAAGTAACAAAGGGCCTGGAATTTCATATTCCAAAAGGCAAAAGAATTTGTAATGCAGCCAATAATAAATTACCCAGCTAAGCTGAGCATTTTCTTCCATGGAAGAAGATGGACATTTAATGAAACAGATGAATTTCATTTGTTTCTAAGGAAAAAAACAGATCTAAAAAAAATTAAAAAAAAAATGATCTCCAACCATAGGACTCCAGAGAAGCAGAAAAAGGTAAAAAGAAATATTGAGAACTGTATTTCTGTTGTGGATATACATAAAGAGTACATGTGTAATTTGATTTTACTGATATAATAAAAAAGGGAAGTAGAAATGGAAAGGGGAAAGTGTCAGAAAAAGGGAAAAGGGGAGATAAAAAGAGGGAAACTACATCCCACAAAGAGGCAAAAGAAACCTATTATATCTGAGGGAATTTAGAGAGGGGGAGGAACATTGTGTGAATCTTACTCTCATCAGAGTTGGCTCAAAGAGAAAATAATTGACATATTTGTTTTACAGAGAATCTTCTCTCACCTCACTAAAAAGTGGGGGAGGAAAAGGGAAAAGGAAAAGAGTAATAAGGGAAGGGTACAAGAAAAAGGAAGGGATTCAAAGGGAGGAGGGAGTGATCCTAAAGAGAGAGAGCTACATGATGCAAGTGGGGCCCATAAGTTTATTACTGAGAAAGGGAGTAAGTGGAGGAAAGAAAAAGAAAAGCATAATCTGGGGATAATAAGATAGCAGGAAATGCAGAATTAGTAATTTTAACCATAAATGTGAATGGGATGAACTCTCCCATAAGGCGGAGGCAGATAGCAGACTGGATCAAAGTAAAAACCCTACAATATGTTGTTTTCAGGAAAATCATTTAAAGCAGGGAGAAACATTCAGAGTAAAAGTAAAAGGCTGGAGTAGAATCTATTTTGCTTCAGATGAAGTAAAAAAAGCAGGGGTAGCCATCCTGATCTCAGATAAAGTAAAAGTAAAAATTAAAAGAGACAAGGAAGGAAAATGTATCTTACTAAAGGGTAGCATAGATAATGAAGCAATATCAATACTAAACATATATGCACCAAGTGGTATAGCATCTAACTTCCTAAAGGAGAAGTTAAGAAAGTGGCAAGAAAAAATAGATAGCAAAATTATAATAGTGGGAGATCTAAACCTTGCACTCTCAGAATTAGATAACTCAAACCAAAAAACAAATAAGAAATTAAGGAGGTAAATAGAATATAAAAAAAAAATAGGTATGATATGGCCCTGTATGTGCAAGAATCTTTGTGGCAGCCCTCTTTGTAGTGGCCAGAAACTGGAAACTGAGTTGATGCCTCTCAATTGGAGAATGGCTGAATAAATTGTGATAACTAGTGACTCATATGGACCTCATTCATATAATTTCACTCAAGAAAATGACAACGATAAGACATTATACCAAAATTTGTGGGATGCAACCCCAGCGGTAATAAGAGGAAATTTTATATCTTTAGAGGCTTACTTGAATAAAATAGAGAAAGAAGATTAATGAATTAGACTTGCAACTTTAAAAGCTAGAAAAAGACCAAATTAAACCCTCCCAATCAAATACTAAACTTGAAATTCTAAAATTAAAAAGATAAATTAATAATATTGAAAGGAAACCATTTTGTTGCTTTCAAACGCTCTTATGGTTTTGTTGATCCACCAGTAAATTGGTAATATACTTAATTGCAAAGATTCCTCCTCCAAAATTACAAACTGCAGATAATTCTGGAAGATTATCTTCTACCAAGTTCATTGTTTTTCTCCAATAAACTTCATAAGAAGCTCAATTGTATTAATTATATCTATTGTTACTAAGACAAGAATATATGCACTGATAATCTACTTTCTTCATAATCTAAATAAATGGAAAGAGTTAAATGGAAGGCGTAATTGCTAAATTACACATAATTCATTCTTATTTGATTTAAGAGAAGTTTTGTCAAAAAAAGGTTGAAATTTTTTTTTTTTTGATTTAATGATATTCTGGTAATCAGTAATTTAATTCTGGCTTTAACCCCTTAAGTCACATATACTTAGGGTGTGATTCTAATCATCCCTAAACATTTTTTTTTTTGGTTTTCAAAGAAGTTTCTGATGATAGCATGACAAAGAATGGAACATATTAGAAATTCTATAGTTTGAAGAGACCTCAGAAGTCATCTTATTGAATGTTTTTTTTTTTTTTTTTCCTGAAACATGAATTTCCTCCATATAGTCATCCACCTTTGCTTAAATAATTATCATAGTTATATGTTTTGCTGGGGCCTAGGAGAACAAGCTTACTGTTTCTTTCTTTTGACAATCCTTCAAATAATTGAAGACAACTATCATGTCTCCTTTATGCCTACTTTCATATAGGCTAAATATTTCATATACTTATAAGAGCATGGATTTCATTTAACTTTATAAGTCCACCAAATCAGAGAGGTTTAGGAAGTAATTTAATTCAATTTATATTTGAAAAACCAATTCCTTTATAACATTTCCAAAAAGTGGTCATCTAGTCTCTGCTTGACAAGTTCTAATAATGAAGACCAAGTGATATTTTGGCAGAGTTTTTAGGATTAGCTCTCCAGCAAAAAAGTACAAACAGTATACCTTTAAGTTTTATCTATGCTTGGCAGGGGTGAAGTCAAGATATCAAAAATTAGGCTGGGACCCAGATGAATACTCACAACTTACTCCTTGGAAAAAAAACTTTAAAATGACATATCAAATCAAATGCCGGAATTTTAGAGACAACAAAAAGTCAAAGGGAGATAGTTTTGCAGCCTAAGATAACTTAAAGAGATCCACAAGATCTGCCATATTGGGGTGGGTAAAGGCCTGAAGCTTGGCAGGAACATCAATGACAGTCCTTAAAGACAGGCAAGACATCAGAAACAGCAATAGTTTTGGAAGCTTATAGACCAGAGACATTAACAAAAATATTATAATTGAATCATTTCTGGCACTGGGTGCCACTGATACTGTTTGGATAATCTACTGCAAATATACAGTTCTTGGTAGTAGTTTAAGTGTGAAGAGAAACACTTGTAGTAAAGAGAGAGAGAGAGAGAGAGAGAGAGAGAAACTCTTATAGCTTGATATAGTACTTCCCCAATCTTAGGTGAGCAGAGTCAACCTTAACCTATATGAAGAAGATAATCAAACTTATTTAACAAATTAACAAATTATCCAAAAATATAAAAAATATAAACAGAAGAAGAAATCAAAGCTATCTATAGGTATTTGGGATGAAATACTCTAAAACAGTATTCATTAAGGAAAACAAATTAAAACAACTCTGAGTAATCACCCATGAGAAATGACAAAAGTTGGAAGTAATAAGGGAAAATAGGCACATTAATGAACTTTTGGTGGAATACTGAACTGTTTCTATCATTCAGGAAAACAATCTTGAACTGTGCCCAAATAGCTATAAATCTGAATACCAATTGACTCAGCAATAATAAGTTAGCCTAAAGAAATGAAAAACAAAAACAAAAAAAAAGAACTTAGACAAAAATATTTATAGCAGCTCTTTTTAGTGGCAGCAAAGAAATACAAGTTGAAGAATGATTGTCAATTGGGGGATTGATAAACAAGTTGTAGTATATGGTTTTGATTGAGCATTATCTCATAAGAAATAATGAAGAGGTTGGGTTTTTTAAAAATCTAAAACATGCCAGGATTTTTATAAATTGATGCAAAGTGAAGTGAGAAAAAATAGATCATTGTGCACAGTAACATATTTTAATGACAATCAACTAGGATTTAGTTACTCTGATCAATAGAGTGAACCAAGATAATTTCAAAGTACTCATGATGAAAAAATGCTATTCACTTACAGAGAGAACTGATGAATTCTGAGTGCAAATGAAGTATCATGCTCTCACTTTTTTGCTTTTTTTTTTCCAACATGACTAATATTGAAATATGCTTTGCATGATTTCACCTATGCAATTGATATAATATTTGCTTCCTCAGTGAATAGGGGAGTAGTGAGGAAGGGAAAAAATCTTTATACCAAAGTTTTTTTTTTTTAAAGAATGTTTTATGGAGGGAAGGAGGCAGAGCCAAGATGGTGGAGAGGACACATGCATCTATCTAACCTCTTCCTTTCCCTCAGACTACTTTTTTCATAATATGGCCTTGGAATTAGTGCTTGACTTAAAGAACCACAAATATTGGGAAAAATACACACACACACACACACACACACACACACACACACACACACACACACATTATCAACAGAAGATATTCTCAAAATTAGCCAGAAAAGGTCTGTTTTTGCTTACATGCCAGGATAATTAGAGAAAACACAGACTTCAGACAGGCAGCGAGAGCACAGAGGTCAGTTAATGCTGAGAAGACCAGAGTGGGGAGTGGGGGCTGGTCTCAGCCAGCAGAAAATTTGGGGGGAGAACTTGACAACACTATGAGCTACTGGCAGCAAGCCAGTAGAGCAGCAGAGAAGCTATAAACACAATGGGTAAAGACTTCAACCCCAAAAGGCTAGGGTCTTTCAGGATCTGGCCACACTTACCTAGCACCCAGAGTGAGTCAGCATACTCTCAGAGTCTCAGAGTGCAACTACTGTTCAGGCAGCGCAGCCATTGCTGTTCCCCTGTTACTTCACTGCTACTTCCTATTGTTTGTAGAGGAAGCTTGGCAATACCATACTACCCAAAAAGCAGACCACATTAGTTTTTTTTTTTTTTTTTTTTTTGATTATTCTTTGTAAAAATGAGTAAAAAGTTAAAGTGAACTCTAACTATAAATAGCTTCTATACTGATAGAGAGCATACTTCAAACCCTGATGACACTAAAAACAGATTGTCTCTAGATGAAAAACCAAAGGGGGGATATAATCTGGTCCCCACCACATAGGACTCTTACAGAAGAAATTTTAAAAAGCTCTTACAAGAGAAGAAAAATGGGGAAAGGAAAGGGAAGCTTGGCAAGAGGGCCTGGACAAGTCATATTACACAATAAAAGATAAAGTGGATAAAGACATCAAATACCTGAAAAAAGAATTAGTGAATTACAAAAGGTAAACAATTGCAACCAAAACAGAATTAGTGAATTGGAAAAAGAAAATAGCTCTCTAAAAAATAAAATTGTTGAAATGGAAAACAATTCCATAGAATAAAACAACTCATTTAAAAACTCAATTAGACAATTACAAAAAAGAAATAAAAAGTAAAATGAAGAAAGTAATTCATTAAAAATCAGAATTGAACAAATGGAAATGAATGACTTGAGGAGACACAAGAATCAGTCAAGCAAAACAAAAAAAAAAAAAAATGAAAAATTTAAAAAAAATGTTAAATATCTACTTGGGAAAACAACAGACCTGGAAATTAGATCTAGGACAGATCATCTGAGAATTATTGGACTTCTGGAAAAGTATGAATAAGGATTACTCAGGATCTAGCAGCATACACATTAAAGGATTGAAAGTCCTAAAATCGGATATTGCAAAAGGCTGAGGAACTTGGTATGCAGCCAAGAATAACTTACCCACCCAAAAATGAATATTTTTTTTTCCTCAGGGAAGAAGAAAGACATTCAATGTAATAGATGAATTTCATCTTTTTCTGACAAAAAAAAAAAGAACTAAACAAAAAAGTTTGATCTCTAAATATAGGACTCAAGAGAAACATAAAAAGTTAAAAAGAAATTTTGGGAACTATAGTTCTGTTATAAGTATACATAAAGAATACATGTACAATTTGGTTTACTGTTATAATATCAAAAAAGAAACTAGAAGTGGAAAGGAAATTGTACCAGAAAAAAAGGTAAAGGGAGGTACTAAATCTCATGAAACGGCAAAGGAAACCTATTATATCTGAGGAAAAGAAGGGAGAGGGATAAAAATAATGAATATCTTACTCTCATCAGAATTAACAAAGGAAAAAGTAAATTGGTTAAACAGTCCCATTTTAGAAAGAAAAATAGAACAAGCTATTATTCAACTCCTTAAGAAAAAATCCCCAAGACCAGATGGATTTACATGGGAATTCTACCACATTTAAAGAACAATTAACTCCAATGTTATATAAACTATTTGAAAAAATAGGGATTGAAGGAGTCCTACCAAATTCTTTTTATGACACATACATGGTACTGATACCCAAACCAGGTAGGTTGAAAACAGAGAAAGAAAACTATAGACCAATCTCCCTAATGAATATTGATGCAAAAATCTAAAATAAAATATTAGCAAAAAGATTACAGAAAATAATCCCCAGGATAATACACCATGATTAAGTAGGATTTATATCAGGAATGCAGGGCTGGTTCAATATTAGGAAAGTTCTTTGCAGATGATATGATGGTATACTTAGAGAACCCCAGAGTCTACTAAAAAACTATTAGAAATAATCTGCAACATTAGAAAAGTTGCAGGATGCAAAATAAATCCACGTAAATCCTCAGCATTTCTATACATCACCAACAAAATACAACAGCAAGAGTTATAAGAGAAATTCCACTTAAAATAACTGTTGATAGCAAAAAAATCTTTGGGAATCTATCTGCTAAGGAAAAGTCAGGAATTATATGTGCAAAACTACAAAACACTTTCCACACAAATCAAGTCAGATTTAAACAATCGGAAAAATATTAAATGCTTTTGGATAGGCCAAGCAAATATAATAAAGATGACAATGCTACCTAATTAATCTATTTATTTAGTGCTATACCAATCAGATTCCCAAGAAACTATTTTACTGACATAGAAAAAATAACAAAATTAATATGGAAGAACAAAAGGTCAAGAATTTCAAGGGAACTAATGAAAATAAAAATCAAATGAAGACGGGCTAGCTGCGCTGATCTAAAACTATATTGTAAAGCAGTGGTCACCAAAACCTTTTTGTATCGGCCAAGAAATAGACTAGTTTATCAGTGGAATATATTAGGTTCACAGTACAAAATAGTCAATAACTATAATATTCTCTTCTCTAAAATAAAAAGTTCTCTGGGAGCAGATTTCTTGGGGAGCTTCTGGGAGCAGCCTTAGTTTCAATTCAGTTTGATAATCACCCCAAATGCAGCAAGGAGCTAAAAGTTCAGATCCTTTATTGTCTCTTTCAAAATAGCCCAGTTAGTTTTTTTAGAGGCCTATCTCTTTCCTTAGTTCTGAGAGCTCTCTCCTTTGTCTCTTCCAGCTTCTGCCTCTAGCTCCCTCTGAATCCAAAGTCTCCAGCCAGCACAAAGGTGGAAAATAGAATGAATCTGTCTCCGCCCCCAAGAGTGGGACATTCTTGTTTATGTGCTGTACACTGAGTATATTTCAATCATTACATCATTAAGAAACCATTATTTGTTGTAGGATTAAATCAATGCTGAATTAGATTTAACCATTGTCTCCTCACTTCCACTTAGTACCTTGTTTCAAGTTCTGGCCCATAACATCTCCTTGTAGGATCAGATTAATCATACTGAACCATGCTAAATTAGAGAATTATTGTCTCTATCAATTCTATTTTCTTAGTACCTGGTAAGAATCATAACATCTCATGCTTTCTTTTGATTTAGAACATAGGTGGTCATGACTTCTCTGACTTCTCAAGAAGGTGAGAACCCGAAAAAGAAGGTGATCATGCCTTCCCTGATTGCTTAAAAAAAGAGTGAAAACACTATAAAAAGAGGCTATCACACCTTCCCTGACATCTCAGGAAGAGAAATGAAAACACCAAAGGAAATGTGAAATCAAATCAGATTAGTTGGTTTCTGAAAGGTTCACTTAAAACAGGTATGCATTAATCCATCAATATGGGGGTATTATGCATAATTACATAAATTAAAAAGCACATAGTAACACAACACAGGCTAGTAGTGATATAACAAATAACATGAATCAACATGAGGAATTTTACATGTCTATAAGTCCTAGAAATGGTCCAAAAGGAATCCATTGTCCATTAGTTCATGTTCCAGGAATCCAATAATTCCTGCAAGTTTTGAAGTCCTGCAATAGTCTCATCTTGTGTTTGGGAATGCAATGATTCCTGATGGATTTCAAGTCCTGCAACAGTTTTTATCAACAATTTTTCATCTCAAGGAATCCAATGATTCCTGCTGGTTTTCAAGTTCTGCAATAGTCTCATTATCAGCCATGCTCTTTCAGTATCAGATGTTTCTTAGATCTTCTCCTTTGTTTTGAGGTTTTTCTCTTTTTTTTCTGTCTCTCTCTGATGGACAAGGTGAATAAGGCTCAGTACCCATCTTATTCCTTTTCCTTCTGTAGAAATGCAAGCAAACCCTCTCTCTCTCCCAGGCAGTTAACCTATCTATTCCTTTCTATTTACCACTTTCTAAATCTCTCCTCATCATCTAACAATTACATTGGAGATGTTTGCACTGGACACTGCCCTGTTGATTTAAAAAGCCTGTATTCTCCCCAATTGTAATAGCTTTCTGCTATCTGATTGCTTTTCTGTTGGTTGATCATGTAATCCCTTTCTGCCATCTGATTGCTTTTTGGCTGATAGATCACATCAGAGTCCTGAACTTCTAAAGACACTCTGGGTGTAAACTCAGCTGCCACCATGCCCTACCTATCTTTTGTATGATATCTTGGAGCTGGGTCCCACCTCTCATTTCTCTGGATCAATCTACATTCTGAGGCCTGGTGGAAGTCCTTGTGGCATTTTGGACATAGGGTTTAAGTCTTCTCTCAGCCTGTCCTCTCACTCTATCTCTATATCTACACTGGGCTCTCAGATGTTCTATCTTTCCACACTGAAAACATTGACGACTTTTTCTAGAAGTCCCTTGCCAATAGGGACCCTGTCTTTACATGTTCATCATAGTCTGGGTATAATAAGCATTTCTGCCCACTGTAGCACAGCATTTTATGGATCTCCTCTAAAGGAGCATCTTTGTGTAGTCCCCATATAATTATTTTGCAAATCTCATTAGCATTTTCCTTAGCCAGATATCTGGTCGTTATTTTCTCCAATGGTTGTATGACAGCTGTTTGCAAATGTCCCACAAAATCCGCAAAGGGTTCATTGGGACCTTACTCTATTTTTGTGAAAGTTTACCTTCATCTTTTTCTGGGAGAGGACTCCAAGTTTTTATTGCAGTCTTAGAAATTTGCTCACACACTGTTATGGAATAATTAATCTGTGCTGAATTCTTTCCATACTGACCTTCACCTGCTAGTTGGTCAAAAGTGATTTGTATGTTAACTCCTGTTTGTTTTTGTGTTGGGCTTGAATCCTACATAATTCATGATACTCTGAAAGCCACAACAAGTTTTGTCCAGGTTCTAAACATGTCCTTCCTATGGATTTCAAATCACTGGGGGTTAGGATTTCATAAGTCAAATTATCTAGTAACATCTTAACATAAGATGATGTAGCCCCATAAAAATGCAACCTTTTTTCAAATCCTTAATTTTTTTCTAAATCAAAAGAAGTGTATTTTCTCCTTTTTTGAACTGAAAGGTAAAGCTTTTCAATCACAGGGTATGAATTTATTTTTAAATCAGATACATCTTGTCCTTCATTTTTTGCTTTAAAAAATGACTTTTGTAATCATGTCATGGGCTGTTTCATAGGAGATCCTGAATGTGTTACTGCATCTCTGTCTCCTCTTTCTCCCTCCACCCATAAAGGGTGAATTTAGGGAGGTAGTTCAGAGGATGGGGAATACTCCTGATGTAAAGTGCCATATTCAGAATTGCATTTAACTCCATTCTTATCTAACTCTTCATTCTTTTCACCTAGATTATTTGGCACCTCCTCCTCCTGATCTTTCTTCTTTTTCCTTATTCTATAACTTATATAATTTCCTAAAGCCTTTAAATTATATGTATTAAGTGTGTCTTTGGAAATTGAGTCAGGTCCATTTTTATTGTAGAATTGACAAAATTGCTCGCCTACTAATTTCCACTCCTCTAGATCCAATTCTTTTTCCATAGGGAACCAAGAAGATGTATACTGTACACTTTCTGAAAGTTCAGTGATCTGCTCCCAAATTATAATCAAGCCTTAGCTTTTCATAATTCTGACAATGCTCGCTACACATTTTCCTTGAAGAGAAACAGAAGACTGTTTTCTAAACATCTGTCCCATTGTTGCTGAAATACTATTTTAGCCCTTTAACAAAATTCTCTTGTTGTACACACTCTAATTTCTGGGTCGTAAATGAAAGTTCTTGGTCCCTGTTTGGGCGCCAAAACATAATGTTCATCTCTAGAATGTAATTGTCTCTCAGGCCAGGTTTTTTTTTTTTATTAATTTTATAATTATACATTATTTTGACAGTATATATGCATGAGTAATTTTTTATAGCATTATCCCTTGTATTCATTTTTCCAGATTTTCCCCTCCCTCCCTCCCTCTACTCCCTCCCCTAGATGACAGGAAATCTCATACATTTTACATGTGTTACAGTATAACCTAGATATAATATATGTGTGTAAATCAAAATTTCTTGTTGCACATTAAGTATTGGATTCGAAAGGTATAAGTAACCTGGGTAGATAGACAGTAGTGCTAATAGTTTACATTCAATTCCGAGTGTTCCTTCTCTGGGTGTAGTTATTTCTGTCCATCATATATCAACTGGAAATGAGTTGGATCTCATTTATGCTGATTAATATCCACTTCCATCAGAATACATCTTCATACAGCATTGTTGTTAAAGTGTACAGCAATCTTCTGGTTCTACTCATCTCACTCAGCATGAGGTCATGCAAGTCTCTCCAAGCCTTTCTGAATTCATCCTGCTGGTCATTTCTTACAGAGCAATAATATTCCATAGCCTTCATATACCACAATTTACCCAACCATTCTCCAATGGATGGACATCCATTCATCTTCCAGTTTCTAGCCACTATGAAAAGAGCTACTACAAACATTTTGACACACACAGGTCCCATTCCCCTTTTTAGTATTTCTTTGGGATATAAGCCCAGTAGTAGCACTGCTAGATCAAAGGCTATGCACAGTTTGATAACTTTTTGGGCATAGTTCCAGATTACTCTGCAAAATGGCTAGATTCTTTCACAACTCCACCAACAATGTATTAGTGTCCCAGTTTTCCCACATCCCCTCCAACATTCATCATTATTTGTTCCTGTCATCTTAGCCAATCTGACAGGTATGTAGTGATATCTCAGAGTTGTCTTAACTTGCATTTCTCTGATCAGTAGTGATTTGGAACACTTTCATATGAGTGGATATTTTCAATTTCATTATCTGAGAATTGTCTGTTCATATCCTTTGACCATTTATCAATTGGAGAATTGTTTGATTTCTTATAAATTAGCGTCAGTTTTCTATATATTTTGGAAATGAGACCTTTATCAGAACCTTTAACTGTAAAAAATATTTTCCCAATTTGTTACTTCCCTTCTAATCTTGTTTGAATTAGTATTGTTTGTACAGAAACGTTTTAGTTTGATGTAATCAAAATCTTCTATTTTGTGATCAATAATGATCTCTAGTTCTTCTCTAGTCATAAATTCCTTCTTCCTCCATAGGTCTTAGAGGTAGACTATCCTCTGTTCCTCTAATCTATTTATGATCTCATTCTTTATGCCTAAATCATGGACTCATTTTGATCTTAACTTGGTATATAGTGTTAAGTGTGGGTCCATATCTAATTTCTGGCATACTAATTTCCAGTTTTCCCAACAGTTTTTTTTTTCAAATAATGCATTTTTATCCCTATGTTGGTATCTTTGGGTTTATCAAACACTAGATTGCTATAGTTGTATCCTTTTTTTCCTTTGTACCTAATCTGTTCCCCTGATCGACCGGTCTATTTCTTCGCCAATACCAAATGGTTTTGGTGACTGTTGCTATATAATATAGTTTTAGATCAGGTACACCTAGACCATCTCCATCTGACTTTTTTTTTTTTTTTTCATTAATTCCCTTGAAATTCTTGACCTTTTATTTTTCCATATGAACTTTGTTGTTATTTTTTCTAGGTCACTAAAATAGTTTCTTGGGAGTTTGATTGGCATAGCACTAAATAAATAGATTAGTTTGGGGAGTATTGTCATCTTTATTATATTCGTTTGGTCTATCCACAAGCACTGGATGTCTTTCTAATTATTTAAATCTGACTTTATTTTTGTGGCAAGTGTTTTGTAATTTTTCTCATATAATTCCTGACCTTTTCTTTGGTAGATGGATTCCCAAATATTTTATACTCTCAACATTTGTTTGGAATGGAAATTCTCTTTGTATCTCTTGCTGTTGCATTTTGTTGGAGATGTATAAAAATGCTGAGGATTTATGTGGATTTATTTTGTATCCTGCAACTTTGCTAAAATTCTGAATTATTTCTAATAGCTTTTTAGCAGAGTCTTTGGGGTTCTCTAAGTATACCATCATGTCATCTGCAAAGAGTAATTGTTTGATTTCCTCATTTCCTACTCTAATTCCTTGAATCTCTTTCTCGGCTGTTATTGACGAGGCTAGCATTTCTAGTACTATATTGAATAGTAATGGTGACAGTGGGCAACCTTGTTTCACTCCTGATCTTACTGGGAAAGGTTCCAGTTCATCTCTATTGCATATTATGCTTACTGAAGGTCGTAAATATATGCTCCTGATTATTCTAAGGAATAGTCCATTTATTCTTCAATAATCACCTTAAATTCAGCCAGGACTTAAAGTCCAGTTCCTTCATTTTCTCTTTCAAAATAGCCCAGTTTGCTTTCTTAGAGGCCTATCTCTCTCCCTGGTTTTGAGAGCTCTTGACACTAGTCCTTTGTTTCTTCCAACTTCAGCCTCTCATCCTTCCAATGTCTCCAGCCAGCATAAAGGTAGAAGTGGGAATGAATCTGACTCTGTCTCCAAGACTGGGCTTTTGGGCTACTGTGTCTGGCCCTGAGAGCTCCTTGCTTATATGCTGTGCACTGAATATACTCCCATCATTACATCACTAGGAGATCATTATTTGTTGTAGGATTAAATCAATGCTAAATTAGATTTAACTATTGTCTCCTCGATTCCACTTAGTAGCTTGTTTTAAGTTCTAGCCCATAACATCTCCTTATAGGATCAGATCAATCATACTGAAACATGCTAAATTGTATAATTATTGTCTCTATCAATTCCACTGTCTTAGTACCTTGTAAGAATCATAATAAATAATTATAGCAATCTAATCTTTGGCAAACCCAGAGATCACAACTTTGGGGATAATAATTCATTGTTTGACAAAAACTGCTGAGAAAATTGGAAATTAGTATGGCAGAAACTAGGCATGGGTTTACATTTAATACCATAACCAAGATAAGATCAAAATGGGTTTATGATTTAGGCATAAAGAACGAGATTACAAATAAATTAAAGGAACATAGCATAGCTTATCTCTCATACTTGTGGAAGATGAAGGAACCTGTGACCAAAGAAGAAGTAGAGATCATTATTGATCACAAAATAGAAAGTTTTTATTATTTCAAGTTAAAAAAACTTTTGTACAAACAAAACTAATGCAAACAAGATTAGAGGGGAAGCAATAAACTGGAAAACATTTTTACAGTTAGAGTCTCTGATAAAGTCCTCATTTCCAAAATATATAGAGAATTTACTCTATAAGAAACCAAGCCATTCTCCAACTGATAAATGGTCAATGGATATGAACAGAAAATTTTCAGATGGTGAAATTGAAATTGTTTCTACTCATATGAGTCTTCCAAATCACTATTGATCAGAGAAATGCAAATTAAGAAAACTCTAAGATACCTCTATATACCTGTCAGATTGGTTAAGATGACCAAAAAAAAAAAAAAAAAAAAAGATAACGATGAATGTTGGAGGGAATGAGGGAAAACTGGGACTCTGATGCATTGTTGGTGGAGTTGTGAACAGATCCAACCATTCTGGAGAACAAATTGAAACTATGCTCAAAAAGTTATCAAATTGCATATAACCTTTAATCCAGAAGTGCTGCTACTGGGCTTGTATCCCAAAGATATATTAAAGAAGGGAAAGGGACTTGTATGTGCCAAAATGTTTGTGGCAGCCCCTTTTTTAGTGGCTAGAAACTGGAAATTGATTGGATGCCCATAAATTGGAGAATGACTGAATAAATTGTGATATATGAGTGTTATGGAATATTATTGTTCTATAAGAAATGACCAGCAGGATGAATACAGAGAGACTTGGAGAGACTTAC
The DNA here is from genome assembly GCF_048593235.1 of Sminthopsis crassicaudata. Classification (NCBI taxonomy): domain Eukaryota; kingdom Metazoa; phylum Chordata; class Mammalia; order Dasyuromorphia; family Dasyuridae; genus Sminthopsis; species Sminthopsis crassicaudata. The sequence goes on from NC_133618.1 coordinate 380,760,520, forward strand.
ATGAACTGATGCTGAGTGAAATGAGCAGAACCAGGAGATCATTATACACTACAATAACAATACTGTATGAAGATGTATTCTGGTGAAAGTGGATTTCTTCAACAATGAGAAGATCTAATTCCATTTCAATTGAACAATGATGAGCATAATCAGCTACACCCAGAGAAAGAACACTGGAAAATGAAATACTTTTATTTTAATTTTTCTTCCCAGGTTATTTTTACCTTCTGATTCAGATTTTTTTTTTTTTTTTTTTTTTTGCTACATGAGAACTATACAGATCTATACACATATATTGTATTTAAGGTATATTTTAACATGTTTAACATATATGAGACTGCTTGCCATCTAGGAGAGGGAGTGGAGGGAGGGAAGAGAAAAGTTGGAACAGAATTGAGTGCAATGGGCTATGTTGAAAAATTACCCATGCATATGGTCTGTCAATAAAAATATATAATAAAAAAGAAAGGCTCTCATATCAGTAATTTTAAAAAATATATATTTTTAAAATAAATAACAAAGAATAGATAAAAGAGTGCAATCTTAATGATTAGGTTTTTAAAACCACTTTCTGATGTTTAAAACATCAACAAAACAATAAATTAAAGCCTGATTCATGGCATCTTCTGAGATTCTTTACTTTGAGAGAAAACATTGTCTCTACAACCACATTATACCACCTAGGTTTAGCCAGAAAAACTTTGAATCACTCTTCCATAATATAGATTTTTTAAATATTTGAAAACAGCCAATATAGCTTCCCTTAATTTTCTCTTCTCCAGACAAAAATTCCCAGTTTTTCCAACTGATTATTGAAGTCCATGGTTACAAGTCACTTCACAAACAAGGCCCATTTCTTTGCCTGAATTTCAAGTCATCAATTTTTGGAAATGCTCTGAAAGATAGGGCTCAGAAGAGCACCTGGGATCAATGCTCTAAGAACTTCACCAAACTGGCGTATTTATGACAAGAAAGATGTTTCAAGAGGTGATCCAGAGTTAATTATTTATTCCAAAATAAACAACTGAAAATAGAAATGGAAAATATTGCAAAGCTGACAGTAAATGCGACTTTAAACACTGCTGTTATAACTGCTACACATAAAGCTAATTTCAGGAGGAATTTTTGCTAACAATATGGTCCTTGTTATGTACAAGACTTTAATTAAGTAGGGAGACAAAGTATAATAGCAACATATTAAAGGTAGACATACTAGAAATGGGACATCTGATAGGGAGGTTGACTTGTTTATACTTTGCCTGTCAATATAATTGTCATTTTAGAGTTCTGTTTATTTTTAAATACAGACATTCCTTTGCACCAGGGAGAAGAAATATTCCTTTTCATGAATCTTCAGATACAAGACTTGTATGTAATGTTGTAAATATAAGAAAAAAATTAGAATCTGCTCAAAATTGTTTCAAATTACTTCTTGAGCATATCATGTAAACCTAGAATTCTTAAACTTTAGAGGTGAGAGGACATTTGGAATTACAGAATCACAATGTGACAGAGCCTGGAGAGTCCTTGCAATAATAAACTGTAGAATTGGAACAAAGCTAGGAATTACAAAACAAAGAATATTCTAGCAAAAATCATAGAATCATAGAACCATGGAGTAGAAGATATGGAGCGCATAAATGAAGCTTAAGGAGGTAAATTGACTTCTTTGTCTCTTGAATGAGAGACAGAAGTAGAAGAAGAATTTAAGTCTCTTGCTTTAATGCTCTTTGAAAGTAGTCAGGCAGTCAACAAGCATCTAATCTGTGACAGGCACTGTGCTAAGCATTGGTAATATAATGAAAGAGGAGGAGCACCACTCAAAATATAAAAGCAATGTCCAATCTCAAGGATCTCATATTCTAAGAAGAGAAAAAAGATGCAAACAATTAATGCACAAATAAGATATGAACAAGATAAATGAGAAATAATCAACATAAGAAAGTTATTAGAGTCAAAAGCCTTGAGAAAAACATTTCTTATAGAAATTAATAAATAAGCTAGCACTTAATGGAAGATAGGTAAGATTGAAAAAATGAGGAGAGAGAGACTCCTAAATTTTGGGAATGGTCAGAGAAAATGCCTAGAGTTAGAGACAGTATCTTGTATAAGCAATAATTTAAATAAGTTAATAACTCTGAAAAATGCTGAAAATAGCTTATATCTTTTTGCAACTCAACTTGATTATCAGAGGAAAAGTAACAATCAAATAAAGAAAAATTATTGTTATAGCAGAGGAAAAAATGCCTTTTGAGAAGTAATTTTGGGGAATCATAGTCTGAGTCCTAAATAGGACTTCAGTAAAAAAATTCCTTGAAATTGCTACAAATAATCTCCTCCAATTTCTTGTCAATTCAGGTATTTTCATTTGCATTTTGCTAATGAAGTTGAATGACACCCAGAGTAAGTCACAAATTTATCTAAAATCACATTTCCCAACAGAAAGAAGACCAAAACCCTGATATGTTCTTGATGTATGCATCTTAGACCCATACTATTCTTTCTCTAATGGAAATTTTCTGGTATGATTAGTTGTAATTCTGCTCAAGTGAATAGCCTAGGTGATCTAGTGAACAGTGCTATCATTTTCACCTATTCCTTTAATTCTTGATTCAAATATCAAAGGAGATTTTACAACTTCCCCATGAAGAGTATTTGCAGTGAATTAGTTCTAGCAGTATTCTGAATTTGCTTGGATAACCTTTATTTCTTCTCAAAGTGGTTGCATGATTATCTTATATAATAATCCCATTAAGGTCTTATAAATCGAATTAAACGACCTTTAAGGTCTCTTCCAATTCAGGGATTCTTTTTTTTTTTTTTTTTTTTTTTTTTTTTTTTTTTTTTTTTGCTGAATTTTGTGCAGCCTTCAAGAGAAAGAAAGCTTTCTTTAAACCAGTAACTAAACTCTAAAATCAATCTTGATAGAGAGCATATCTACCCTTAATCTTTTCAGTTAACATAGTCTGAAAGTAGAGAGAGTCCATCAGCAGCAGAAGAAAGGACATGAACAGTACCTCAATGGTCATCATAAGCACATCATCATATTTCCCACTGAGGTTTCCTGTAAGCAAAGAAAGTCAGAGATACAAAATCCATTTTCTGTTATGTTCAAGCTAGCTCCCTAGAGGACTCAGGATCAGTCAAAGTCAGGATAAATTAAAATCCTTGATCTTTAAGGGGAGAAGTGAAGGAGACAGACAAACTGCCAAAAGGCTCCTGCATACTTGAGTCTAAAGTCATCAACTTCTCTCCTCCTCCTCCTGTGGCAAAATGAGTGTCTAGTCTCTGTCACCCCACCCTCTAATCCTTGACTTCAATTATCTTAACATCAAACACTGAGCTAGCATCAACTGTGAGAAGAGCCATTTTCCAATCATATGCTAATAGAGTCATTGTCTCATATGGAATGGGTAATTAGCCTTAAGTACTTGGTTGTCTGTTTCAAGTACACCTATCCATAGTTTACAATTTTCCATTATTTAAGCAGACTCCTTATATTATAGACACACAGCTATGTGTGTTGCAAAGAGAAACAGTAGGGCATCTAAGATATGACTTCTTCCTAGCAGAATAATGTGACTGAAGGGTATACTAATATGTTTCTAAATAGAAACTTGGGTGCAGGTTTTCTGTGTGTATGTTCTTAAAAGAATATTACTTGCCAAACTATCATGCCCAGTACCTGAAGTGTTGGGCATGGAGAACAAATAGGATTTGACTTGGGGGGGGGGGGCATCTACATTGCATATAATATTTTTTTTATGTTTTAAGAATTTTTATTAATACTATTAATATCCATGATTCCAAAAGCTGAGTAATAGAAAATGCTACCCACATCCTAACTGAGTGGTCATGAACTATATATTCAGAATATAAAAAGAGAACAAACACATTTTTGGACATGGCCAATATGAGAAATAATATTATTTAACTGCATATTTGTTTTGATTTTTTTTTCTTTTTCTCCACCCCAATGGGAAACTAGGGGAGGAATGGATAATAAATGCCTATTTATTAATAGAAAATAAAATTAAAATAAATCTAAAGTGAGGTTTTGAAATTGTGGTCTAATTTTCTAATCAAAAATTACAAGAGAGATGGAATGATACTGAGACATAAAAAAGAAATGTAAAACTTCAGAAGTAGAATTAGATATGTTATTTTTAAGAAATAAGGTTATTGGTATATATGTTGGACATAACAGTGTCTAAGATTTTTGATTTCAAAAATGGAAGAAGGAATGATATTTTAGACTATCTAACATCTTCTATAAATTAGATGTTCCCTGACATCTGGAAATCCATCATTAGAGAAGTATTTCTTTGCATTCAAACTTTTATCCAGAGACACGACAAAGTATTCATGTATTTTGTCATATTTGACAATAGCATATTTTCCCTTGCTTACTAATTGTTCTTTCTTTGTGATACTGTCCACTGACATCTTTGACTTTCCACTGTTACATTTGTAACTGGATTCATCATGAAGTAAACATCTATGAATATCACTTTTTAATATGTTTATTTGTTTACTTTTCTTCTCATGGCTTCAGAATATTTGTTACAAGGGAGAACTTTCTAGAAAACACAAAGGAAGAATTTCAAGAAAAAAGTTAGGTAAATAAAATGTATCTTTTTAAATAGTTGACTTCTTCAGAGTAATTCAGAGTTGAAAGGAATTTCAAAAGTTATTTAATCTAATGTATAATTAAATAAGAATCATTGTACCAACTATAACCTAACAGTCACCATCACCAATGGTTCTTATATTTTTCCCTTAAAATTGACGCAAGACATAATTTCTCTACTCTTAGCTAATATTGTGAAAATATTATTCCATTTACTTCCCATCTCTATTATTTAAAATTCTAAGCCTATTTTGAGGTCAGGATAGATACCAGCTGTTCCAAAATGTCTTTCCTGAAACTCACAACCAAAACTGCTCTCTTCATCAAATGAATTCTAATCACAATTTGGGCTTTGACTCTCATGCACTTTTTATCTACTGCCCTGCATTATATTTTGAGGATGTCCATATCATCACCCATTCTGCATTATGAATGGATTTTTTTCTTATTATTTATAATAGTTCTAATTCATATGTCCCTTTATAGGTTAAAAATTCTATCATCCCAGTATTTCCCTGGGTTAGACAGACTATTATTCTCATTTTATAGAAGAAGATCCTGAGCCTTAGAGAGAGAAGTATACTTGTGCCACATGGATAAATAGTGATAAATCTTTATTTTGAATCTGTCTTAATATTCAACTTTAAATGGTCCTATTCTGCCTCTTTTTTTAGCACCATCACAATCTTTGTACATATGTGCTTATAATGTTTGCTAAATAGATAAAAATAGGGAGATAATCCTTATCATTCCTCCATTGTTATGGGTTTCTTATAATTTTCTTGATAATATTATATTCTACCATAAATCATTAAATCTCAATGATATCTCTTTTACCTTTTAAACCCCAATTTTTTGTCTTCTTATTAGCTATAAAATGGCCTAAATTACTTAATTTTAAATAAATATCATCTTAGTGACCAAGGTATCTAGGATATTTGAAAAGTCTGGCATCTATTTAATGGGACTGGGGAAGTTTATTCATCAGAAAGGAATCCATTAGGATTAGTCATAAAAGCAGTTATCTTCAAGCATTTAAAAGACCATCATCATCTTAGTGATATCTACTGTATTTTTTAACTTACTTTATTGAGCTCAACATTAGCCATTAAAAATGGCTAAAATAGAACTCAAGTGACTGTTTTAAACATCTATCAGACATTAGTAAGTGGTAATTATGGATCATAGTACATAATATATGCCAGAAAAATAAGACTATGAATGAACATAAGAATGAGGGTGGGATTAATTTTATTTCATTATTTGTTATTATTATGTCACTCATAAAGCTTGTAAACAAATCTTTATAGATGGAGAGAAAATATTCTATGTACAATCTGTTTTAGAAGTACTTTGCATGAGCTCCATTATTGCCTTGTTACTAATGGATGGGAAAATAGAGAAATGCTAAAGCTCGCTCTCTCCCCACCCCTTTCTTTCTCTCTCTCCCCTGGCACAAGGAGAAAAGTGTGACTCTGCAGCTGAATTTACCAATCATTTGCAAATTTTCAATAATCTAGTAAGACTGTGTTTTATTTAAAAAGATGTTGATTTCCAACTCCCAAAGAAAAAATCTCCAGGACCAAATGGATTCACAGGTGAATTCTACCAAACATTCAGAGAACAATTAGCTCCAATGTTGTAAACTATTTGAAAAAATAGGGAATGAAGGAGTCCTACCAAATTCCTTTTATGACACAGACATGGTACTAATACCCAAACCAGATAGGTTGAAAAAAGAGAAAGAAAACTATAGACCAATCTCCCTAATGAATATTAATGCTAAAATCTTAAGAAAGATATTAGCAAAAAGACTACAGAAAATCATCCCCAGGATAATACATCATGATCAAGTAGGATTTATACCAGGAATGCAGGGCTGGTTCAATATTAGGAAAACTTATCAGTATAATTGGCCATATCAATAATCAAATTAACAAAAAATCATATGATCATCTCAATGCATGCAGAAAAAGCATTTGATAAAATCCAACATCCATTTCTATTAAAAACACTTGAGAGTATAGGAATAATGGACTTTTCCTTAAAATAATCAGTAGCATCTATTTAAAACCATCAATAAGCATCACATGTAATAGGGAAAGATTGCAACCATTCCCATTAAGATCAGGGGTAAAACAAGGTTGTCCACTATCACCATTACTATTCAATATTGCTAGCTTTGGCAATAAGAACGGAGAAAGAAATTAAAGGAATTAGAGTAGGTAGTGAGGAAACTGAATTATCACTCTTTGCTGATGATATGATGGTATACATAGAGAACCCCAATAATTCAACTAAAAATCTTTTAGAAATAATCCAAACCTTTAGCAAAGTTTCAGGATACAAAATAAACCCACATAAATCATCAGCATTCTTATATGTCACTAAAAAAAAATCCAACAGTTAAAGTTACAGAGAGAAATTCCATTTAAAGTAACTACCGATAGTATAAAAACTATATGAGCAAAACTACAAAACACTTTCCACATAAATTAAGTCTGATCTAACCAACTGGAAAAATAGTAAATGCTCTTGGATAGGGCAAGCAAATATAATAGAGATGACAATACAACCTAAACTAATCTATTCATTTAGCACTATACCAATTGGACTCCCAAAAAACTATTTTAATGACCTAGAAAAAAATAATAACAAAGTTCATATGGAAAAACAAAAGGTCAAGAATTTCAAGGGAATTAATGAAAAAAAAAAATCAAATAAAGGTGGCCTATCTGTATCAGATCTAAAATTATAGTATAAAGCAGCAGTTATCAAAACCATTTGGTATTGGCTAAGAAAAGACTAGTTGATCAGTGGAATGGGTTAGGTCCAAAGGACAAATAACTCTATAACTGTAATAACCTAGTAATTGACAAACCCAAGGACCCCAGCCTTTGGGATAAGAACTCAATATTTGACAAAAATTGCTGGGAAAATTGGAAATTAATATGGCAGAAACTAGGCATTGACCTACACTTAACACCGTACACCAAGGTCAGGTCAAAATGGGTTCATGACCTAGGAATAAAGAATGAGATTATAAATAAATTAAAGGAACATAGGATAGTTTACCTCTCAGATCTGTGGAAGAGGAAGGAATTTATGTCCAAAGAAGAACTAGAGATCATTATTGATCACAAAGTAGAAAACTGATTATATCAAATTGAAAAGTTTTTGTACAAACAAAAAGAATGCAGATAATATTAGAAAGGAAACAATAAACTGGGAAAACATTTTTACACTCAAAGGTTCAGATAAAGGCCTCATTTCCAAAATATATAGATAATTGATTCTAATTTATGAGAAATCAAGCCAATCTCCAATTGGTAAATGATCAAAGGATATGAATAAACAATTCTCAGATAAAGAAATTGAAACTATTTCTAGTCATATGAAAAGATGCTCCAAATCATTATTAATCAGAGAAATGCAAATAAAGACAACTCTGAGATAGCACTACACACCTGTCAGATTGGCTAGAATGACAGGGAAAGGTAATACAGAATGTTGGAGGGGATGTGGGAAAACAGGGACACTGATACATTGTTGGTGGAACTGTGAATACATCCAGCCATTCTGGAGAGCAATTTAGAACTATGCTCAAAAAGTTATCAAACTGTGCATACTTTTTGACCCAGCAGTGCTGTTACTGGTTTTGTATCCCAAAAAGATCTTAAAGAAGGGAAAGGGACCTGTATGTGCAAAAACGTTTGTGGCAGCTCTCTTTGTGGTGGCCAGAAACTGGAAACTACGTGGATGCCTATCAATTGGAGATTGGCTGAATAAATTGTGGTATATGAATATTATGGAATATTATTGTTCTCTAAAAAATGACCAACAGGATGATTTCAGAAAGGCCTGGAGAGACTTATATGAACTGATGCTAAGTGAAATGAGCAGGACCAGGAAATAATTATATACTTCAACAACAATACTATATGATGATCAATTCTGATGAATGTGGCCATTTTCAACGATGTGATGAACCAAATCAGTTCCATTAGAGCAGTAATGAACTGAACCAGCTACATCCAGCAAAAGAATTCTAGGAGATGATTATGAACCATATATAGCATTCCCAATCCCTCTATTTTTGTCCACCAGCATTTTGGATTTCCTTCACAGGCTAATTGTACTCTATTTCAAAGTCCAGTTCTTTTTGTACAGCAAAACAGCTGTTTGGACATGTATACATCTATTGTATTTAATTTACATTCTAACATATTTAACATGTATTGGTCAACCTGCCATCTGGGGGGGTGGGAAGGAGGGGAAAAATTAGGTTTGGCAATTGTCAATATTGTAAAATTACCCATGCGTATATCTGATAAATAAAAACTATTCTAAAAAATGATGTTGATTTCAGAGAATCATTCTTCTTGATTCATAGCTCTCTCTACATTGCTCTGACAGGGATTAACTATTGTAATTAACAAAAGTTTTTAAGAGGTTTGGATGTTTGTGTCACCATTCTGAATGCAACTCAAAATGGATTATTTAATTAGTTAGGTTAAGTCACTAATTATTATTGTTTTACATCATAATTTTTTTTTGTTTGAACCTGTGACATTTTTGGAATAGGAAATGCTAGAAACAGCCTTTACTAATAAAGACTAGCACCTGCTAATATCATTATATTTCAGTGACTCTATTACCTCGAGAATCAAATGTAGACATATAAAACTTTTCACTCTTTCTTTCCTCCCTTGTTCCTTTCTTTCTTACTTCAAATTCCCTCCTTCCCTTCCTCTTTCCTTCTGTGCCTTCTTCCCTCCCCTTCTTCCCTCCCTCTTTTCTTCCCTCCTTCCCTTCCTTCCCTTTAAGAAATCATATTCTTACTTTGTTCTTTTTGCACCAGTTTAAAAGAATTGAACCAGCTCTCACCTAGGTCTCTGTTATTTCCAGTCTATTCCCTTTCTTTTCTCATATTAGATATTAAAGATTTAATTAAGCAGGCTAAGTTATAACAGCTAGCTCACTTTTTATTATGGAGCATTATAATAGTTCTTGGATAAAGGTTGCCCCTTTCTCTGGTGTTTATGGAATTTATATCAGACAAAACAATATTAGTACAATCACTATAGTTCAGAGTGACCTTTTGGTAGAATTCCTAACATTTAGAAAGAAATTTGTCACTCTCTCCAAAGCAAAGTTTAGTGTATCTCTAGCTAAACCCTTGACTGTTATTTTTGAGGCAAATATAAAAGATATAAAGTAAAAAGAGTATATTAACTTGTCTAAATTGTTTTTCCCCTCCTAAACAAATATAGAGAGTAAAAGTTGAGGAAAGAGCCAACCATCTGAGATAACTTTCATGACTTTTTTAAAAAAATAATACAACTGATATCTTGAACTCAAGCCTTTCCAAGAAAAACATTTCAGTTCTTGTCATTTCCTTCTCTCTCACAGATTGATTTTCTCCTTTTTGATTTTTTTTTCCGTGTGCTTCTCATTCTTTCTAGCTTGGCTTGTTACAGTTTCAGGTAGCTAGCTAGCCACTATCCAACTCTATTATCACAACTTGAAATTGAGAGAATGGGTACTAACCTCTGAACCACAAAGTTCACAATGCCCTCCTATTCTCAGTGTATCGCTACTTTTATTTTTCCACCTTGCCTGAAATATAGTAAGTGCTTTAAAATGCATACTGATTATCATCATACTTAATGACCTGCTCAAAGTTAGACAGCAAGTATGTTTTAGAGATGGGTCTTGAACTCCAGTCCTCCTCATACTAAGGTTACATTTTTATCAAATATACCACTTTTCCTTTATGATTCCAATAAATTACTCAAATATAAAATATCACCAATGAAACAGAAAAAGAAAAAAAAACTTTAGCTAAGTATTGTAAACACAATAATGTCACATAAATATTCCACTTTGAGATTTACAAAGGACTTTTCTCACAAGACCCTAGAAAAGTAGGTACTACATGTATTAATATACTAATTTCTCAGATAAGCATACTTAGCTTCCAAAGTTAGAAGTGATTTGTTCATGGAAATATATCTGGTAAATAGTAGAGCTGTGTGTCAAAGCTAGATCTCCTGACTCCTCATACTACCATGTTTTATTATTATTATTATTATTATTATTATTATTATTATTATTATTATTATTATTATTTTGGTTTAGTCTCCTAATAAAATACTCAGATACTTCAAGTTTCCATGATTTCCTGTGTGTATTCCCTTCACTAGTGCAAATTAAGTTCCTTGCCCTACTTCATACCATTTTGCTGTATTTCCACAGATTTCCTTATCAATGATTTATTTCCAATATGCTAGAGGTTTTCCTCTCACTCTTTGAATGCTGTTCTGAGGTAGCATCTGAGATATTTTTTGTCCTTCACACTTGCCATGTGTCCAACCTGACTCCTGTAGCCCCTTCTGTCATTCATCCTTCTCAAACAAGCAGTATGCCTCCATCCATCTTGGGTTTTTCTGTTGTGATTTCTGGTCTTCATAAATTTGCTTCTTCAGAAAACATTGTTCTTTCAACAGTTAAATTCATATGGCAACATTGGGAAAGAACTGGAAAACATTTTTGGTAGTAGAGAGCACTCCACAATTTCACAGATGTGAGCCCATCTGGTCTTCCTCTTCTTCCTCTCCCTTTTCTCTTATTTCTTCTAAATTTTATATCTACCTCATTTTTCATTAATAGTCCCTGTCTAAGGTTGGCTACTAAATAAATGAATGGTTTTGTCCATAGTGATCAAAGAAATGAACAAAAACAATAATTCATGTTTGTATTTTGCTTAACAACTTCATGAAGGAGATTTGGGTATTAATATTTCCATTTTACATAAAAAACAACTGAGGCTCAGAGAGTGGAAGTAATTTTGCTAAGTTCACTCACTTTGTAGTTGGGCTAATGAGAGCTTCCTTGGTTTCAAGTTAGTGCTCTTTCTATCACAACTCCTTGCTACCGCAACATTACTTGTGTATAAATAAGATATATTCATTAAGCTTCTAGCCAAGGTGTCCATCTTTCTAACCTGGGTGATTTTTATTATAGGATCAGCTTTGATCATTAAATCCATTAAAAGCCAGATCCATTTCCTATTGCCTGAGTTATGGCAGCTGTACAAAGCCCTCCACATTTGAGGTTTGCAAAGTGTGTAAATTATTTTCGAAGTCATGTCAGGTAGAGTTTATTCCAAGGTTTGCTTGCAAATTTTAATCAGAAAACACAGAAGGGATATGCAGTTCAGATTGAAATATTCCTTCACCTTGTACTCAGCACCAGGTTGACTTACTGTTGGCTGATAGAACTGGCAGAAGTTACAGCGTGCATGATAGAAGAAGGCTGGACAGAAACTGGAGCAAACACATAAAGAAACATTTATTTAAAAAAAGTAAATCAACCATAAAGATCCTCCCAGTAGACCTGGGAGATGGAAGTCTTTCTCATTTTCTCCATGGCAAAATTTAATCTAGCGGCTTGGCTTTTCAAGCATCATATTCAAAGAGATGCAAATTTGTCAGAGCTGAGACCCCAGCTGACTTTTAGCACTTTGTGAATGTCAAAGGGGCTTAAAGGTTGAAGCATCTTTACCTCCCTCTATCCTAGCTCATTCTAAAAAAAATTTAAGTCTGAAGACATGATCTACCTATATCTATTCATTCTGCCTTTTCTTTAATATGGATATGTTTGCTATAAATCTATTATTTAGCAATGAAAAAATCCATAAAAACAGAAAGGCAGTTGTCAATTCAGAATCAATTTTCAAGTCACAGAGTAACACACACACACACACACACACACACCTCAAATAGTAATAATTACATTTGTTTATTCTTTATTTACATATGTTATCTCAACTGACCAATTTAGGACCAATATTAACTCCTGAGTGGTCTCATCCCTACACAGTTCCCTTTGCACAATCCCCCTATGTAATAGCTTTACCATAACAATAAGAATTTTTAATGAATATCTGAAATAAAGACTTGGTGATGGGGAGATGTTTGTAATATAAGGGGAGCTGACCAGATGCAGCACCTTATAGCTTGTACTGCTATCTTTTTTAAATAAAGCTTTTTGTTTATTTTCAAAATACATACATAGACAGTCTTCAACATTTATCCCTGTAAAAGCCAATGTTCCAATTATTTTTTCTCCCTCCCTTCCCCACTCCCTCCCCTAGACAGGAAGCAATCCAATATACATGAAATATGTAACTCTTCTATATATGTATATATATATATATATATATATATATATATATATATATATATATATATATATATATATATATATTTCCAGTTATCATGCTACACAAGAAAAAACAGATCAAAACGAGGAAAAAATGAGAAAGAAAACAACAAAAGTGAAAATACTATGTTGTGATACACACTCAATCCCCACAATCCTCTCTTTTGGTGCAAATGACTCTCTCCACCATAAGATCATTGGAACTGGCCTGAATCACTTCGCTGTTGAAAAAAGTCACGTCCATCAGTCCATCAGAATTGACCATCACATAATCTTGTTGCTGCTGTGCACAATATTCTGTTGGTTCTATTCATTTCACTTAGTATCAGTTCATGTAAGCTTCTCCAATCCTTTCTAAAATCATCATGCTGATCATTTCTTATTGAACAATAATATTCTATAACATTCATATACCATAACTAATTCAGCTATTCTCCACCTGATGAGCAGTTTCCATTTCCTTGCTACTACAAAAAGGGCTACTACAAACATTTTTTTGTGTGTGTGTGCTGCCATCTTTCCATCTTTACCTATTCTGTTAATGGGATTTTTGTAATTTGGGAGGGAAAAAGGAAAAGCAGCCTTAGATTGGTATGGTTCCATCTCTGGTCATAAAATGAAAGAAAACACCATGTGTGTTAGATAAACAGCATTTACAGAGTACTTTTAGCATTTTTAAGGTAATTTTAATGTGGTATCACTTAAAAAATATCGAATTTGAAATCAAATGACCCACATTTGAATCCTGGCTATTTTAATTATTAATTCTCTCCCTGTCTGTCTCTTCCATAGTCTGTCTCTATCTCTGTCTTTCTCCCTTTGGCTATGTCTCTGTCTTTCTCTCTCTGTCTTTGTTTCTGTCTCTATCTCTCTCAGTTTCTGTCTATCTGTCTGTCTGTCTTTCTTTCTGTGTGTGTGTCTCTGTGTGTCTGTCTCTTTGCTACTTTTTCTCTCTTCCACCCCTCCAAATCCATACTCTTTGGCATTGTTCAAAAGTCATCATAACCACCTCTCTTTTTAATATTTTTTCATTGTGATCTTATGAAGAAGAAAGTGCAACTTTTTGTTCTCTATAAAGAAGAAACTCAAAGAAATATGAAACACTTTTTCCATGAAAACATCCATTACTAAGTGACAGAAGGGAGATGCAATCCCACATCTTCTGATTCTATGTGTAGTAGTCTACCCACTACTGCAAGGTGGAAATTTAGTTAGAAGGAATCTTTATTTTTGAGTCCAACCTCCTCTTTTTACAAATAAGGAAACAAGTTCAGATTGATTACATCCCTTACTTAAAAACACAAGGAGTTTTTAACATAGCTCCATCTAGGAAGCAGGTATCATTAAGGATAAGGCTAGGAGAGAAAAGCTTTTTGATTATTCCTTATTCTTTTTAGAGGTTGCAGTGACTGAACTGTTCAAACAAAGGTAGATGGAAAAAATTTAAATCAAAAAGAAACTTGAGTTTGCTCATTTTTTAGAAGTATCAGGAATTCTCTTAATATTATACATTTTATGTTTTCATCTCACTGAGAGAGAAAAAAAGGATGATTGTCTCTTTAAGAAAGTGGTTTGGGCAGTACATTTCGGTTTGAAAGTCTGTAGACAGTGGCATTAGATTGATTAGGTGTGTACATGTTGGCTGAGAAAGCTGTAGAAAGGGGAATGGAAGTGTTTGACAAGATGAAAGACTATTCAACATGTTAGACAGCTGGTTGAGTGAAGAGATCTATAACAGCACAGTAAAATGTACTCAGCAGTAAATGATGCCTTCATTGCAAAAGCCACTCCAACTTAGGTCACACAATTTTAGTCTTGCATGACATGTACAGCCAAACAGTTTTAAGACACAAATATAGTTGATGTGTGTATGTGTTTTTATGTGTGCATGTGTGTGTGTGCATGTGTGCATGCATGTGTATAGTGTCCAAGTAATTTAGAATAATAGATTTAGGACTGAAATATGTTGTACAGATTATCTGGTCTTAAGAGTCTCATTTTATCCTCAGGAAAACTAAAGCTCAGGAATGCTAAATGACTTAATCAAGGGTGAGCTTCTTGAGGGCAGGGACTTTCTTTCTTTGTATTCTTAATTCTTAATATGCTGCCTAATACAAAGGAGGCACTTGATAAATGTTTATTGACTAATTTGCCAAAGTTCTACATGTATTCCAAAAGCAGATTTTAAATCCAAGTCTTCTGACTCTAAAGTCTATATCCCATATCCAAATTCACTGCTATAATTTGTTTGCTGCAAATGAAGAAAGGAAAATTATTGGAAATGTGTACTTTCCCATGTCTGGACTAAAGGCATGTCTGCACACTACTCTGTGACTTGGGTCCTGAGTCATATAATGTAAAGAGTTCATGAGTTTTATAATTTACTAAGGAAAGGCAAATTGTACTAGAATAACAGAAATAGAGGGTTGAAGTAGGAGATACTTTCACAATTTACAAACAAAATGGATAATAACACCCACTTATGAAACAAAAGCAGTGGGTTTTTGTTGGTGTCTTTGCAGTAATTAAACTGCCTAATTAATTTTCATAAGGCCACAGGCCACTAGAGTTTGAAGGAACCTTAGAGATTTTCTAGCTTAGGCCAATAATTTGATAAATGAGGAAACTGAAAACTAAAAAAGGGAGAAGACTGGTCTAATGTCAAACACATAGTAAGTGGTAGTAAGAGGTAACTAGATGGCACAGTGAATAGTGCTATACCTGAAGTCATAGATAATTTTAAGTTAAAATCTGCCACAGACACTAAATGTGTGACAATAAGCAAGAATTTTGATCTCAGTTTCTTTGTATTTCATTTCACTCAGCATCAGTTCATGTAAGTCTCTCCAAACTTCTCTGTATTCATCCTGCTGGTCATTTCTTACCGAACAATAATATTCCATAACATTCATATACCACAATTTACCTAACCATTCTTCAATTCATGGGCATCCATTCATTTTCCAGAGGTGCATTCCTTCTTCAGTCAGGCTCCTGGTGGCTCTCCTGGGGGACGGAAGGAGACATATTCATTCCATTGTCTATATATATATATATATATATATATATATATATATATATATATATATATATATATATATATATATATTCAGCCATTTTCCAACTAAACTTCCAGTTTCTTGACACTACAAAAAGGTGTGCCACAAACATTATTGCACATGTGGATCCCTTTTCCTCCTTTATGATCTCTTTGGGATATAAGCCCAGGGGAAACACAGAATCAAAGTGTATGCACAAATTGATAACTTTTTGAGCATAGTTTTAAATTGCTCTCCAGATGGCTGGATCCATTCACAATTCCACCAACAATGTATAAGTGTCCCAATTTTCCCACATCCCCTCTAACATTCATCATTATCTTTTCCTGTCATCTTAGCCAAGCTGAGAAGTGTGTAGTGGTATCTCAGAATTGTCTTAATTTGCATTTCTCTGATAATAATGATTTAGAACATCTTTTCATATGACAAGAAATGATTCTACATGTCCTTTGACCATTTATCAATTGGAGAATGGCTGGAATACTTATAAATTTGAGTCAATTCTATATGTATTTTAGAAATGAGGCTTTTTCCAGAATCTTTGAATGTAAAAATGTTTTTCCAATTTATTGCTTCCCTTCTAATTTTGTCTGCATTAGTTTTGTTTGTACAGAAACTTTTTGACTTAATATAAAAAAATTATCTTTTGGGTGTTCAGTAATGAATTCCAGTTCTTTTTTGTTCACAAATTCCTTCCTTCTCCACAGATATGAGAAGTAAACTATCCTATGTTCTAATTTGCCTATGTTATCACTCTATGTCTAAATCATGAACCCATTTCAACCTTATCTTTGAATATAATATTAGGAATGGGTCAATGTCTAGTTTCTGCCATACTTGTTTCCAATTTTCCCAGCAGTTTTTGTGAAATAGTGAGTTCTTATCCCAAAAGCTAGGATCTTTGGGTTTGCTATAGTTATTGACTATTTTGTCCTGTGAACCTAATCTATTTCATTGATTAACTACTCTATTTCTTATCCAGAACCAAATAGTTTTGATGACAATTGCTTTATAATATAGTTTTAGATTTAGCATAGGTAGGCTACCTTCATTGGAATTTTTTTTTTCATTAATTCTCTTGAAATTATTGATCTTTTGTTCATCCAGATGAACTTTGTTATTATTTTTTCTAGATCTGTAAAATAATTTCTTGGGAGTTTGATTGGTATGGTGGTAAATAAATAGATTAACTTAGATGGTATTGTTATTTTTATTATATTTGCTAGGCCTACCCATGAGCACTTGATATTTTTCCAAGTGATCAGAGCTGACTTTGTTTGTTTGGAAAGTGTTTTGTAGTTGTGTTCACATAGTTTCTAATTTTCCCTTGGCAGATAGATTCCCAAATATTTTATGCTAAAGACAATTATTTTGAATGGAATTTCTGATTGTATCTCTTGTTGCTACACTTTATTGGTAATATATAAAAATGCTGAATGATTTATGTGGATTTATTTTGTATCCTGCAACTTTGTTAAAGTTGTAAATTGTTTCTAGTAGTTTTTAAGTTGATTCTCTATGGTTCTCTAAGAATAAAAAAATAGTATTTCTTATTTTAAATATATCTTTCATTACTTATTAAGTATAATGGCAAAGTAATGTCAAAACAATATAGGAATGGGTACACATTATGGATTTTTGGACCACTGCCAAATATTGACATATTTAAAATGGAAGAACCGCTACCTTACTGAGGAAATTGATAACTTCAAAGTTAGTTAATTAATTTAAATCATACACCTTTTCAAATACTCAACAAAACTGCATCCTCTTCTAGGAAGTCTTCCTTCACCAATCAGTTGGAAATTATCCTTCATCTGAATGTAATAAAATTTAATATTTAAGCACCTAATGATATATAATGATGTCAAACTGTTAGATTTTAGAAAATCAAAATTAAAATAGAACTAATTCCTTGTCTTCTAGAAATAAAGAAGGGAAGGAAAAGATATGCATACAAATACTTATAATATTTGGCAAATTCATTAAGAGGTACAAAGTACCTGTGAAAAAACAAAAAGAAAAAGAATTCTAACATACCATTTGAGGATTAGAGATGAGTTGAGAAAGAAGGTTTCATGAGATGAGCATTGAAAGAAAAGAGTGATGATTTAGTGGGGGAGAACTGAAGCCAAGATACTTGTCATAAATATGAACTAAAGAAAACCAAGGAATAAAAAGCAATAGTAAAATCTTACCCAGCACAAATATGGAGTATATACAGGTATTTAGAATAGCATAAGGCTAAAAAAAAATATAAAATAGAATAACACTGTAAAAAACCTTGAATGCCAGTATGAAGTCCTTATATGTCATTTTACTTCAATTGTTTTTGAATTAAGCAATGAAATTATTTCATAATCGTTTGTGTCATTTTATGTGGTTATGAGAGCATATTTTATTACTTATTTTTGTATATGTTATCATTCCTTTTTAATAGCAAGCTCTTTTTTGCATGTTCTCCCTTGAAAACAAGGACAATGTGTCTGAGTGTCCCTCAGTACGTAGTATAAGGCAAAATAATGCTAGCTGAAATAACACATTATTGAATATGGCTCTTTGCCATAATTTGCAATTATTCTAAACTAAGCTGTATAATGAGGTGTGACTATAAAGTTACATGGTAGGCTGCTTAACAAATATAGGAGATGTTTATATATCCAGATGCATTTTGTCCTTCAAAGCAAGCACTTGGATAAGCCTTCATGCATATTCTAACAATTCCCTTGATCCCATGTCTGGAAACAGCTTATGAGCCACACCTTGAAAATAACCTTATGACTTTGATGACCCATCTTGATTTGGGCCCCAAACAAAATTACCTGGACTGACTTTAATCATCAGACATTCATCTATCTCTAAAAATCAAATCTTCTTCACGGGCCAACACACTAAAAACAGAGCAGCTAATATCTTTTTTTTTTTTAATTTTATTTTATTTTTTATTTTTTTATTCATTTTTCCAAATTATCCCCTCCCTCCCTCCACTCCCTCCCCACGATGGCAGGTAATCCCATACATTTTACATGTGTTACAATATAACCTAGATACAATATATGTGTGTAAATACCATTTTCTTGTTGCACATTAATTATTAGCTTCCGAAGGTATATGTAAGCTGGGTAGATAGACAGTAGTGCTAACAATTTACATTCGCTTCCCAGTGTTCCTTCTCTGGGTGTAGTTATATCTGTCCATCATTGATCAACTGGAAGTGAGTTGGATCTTCTTTATGTTGAAGATTTCCACTTCCATCAGAATACATCCTCATAGAGTATTGTTGTTGAAGTGTACAGTGATCTTCTGGTTCTGCTCATTTCACTCAGCAACAGTTGATTTAAGTCTCTCCAAGCCTCTCTGTATTCCTCCTGCTGGTCATTTCCCACAGAGCAATAATAGTCCATAACCTTCATATACCATAATTTACCCAACCATTCTCCAATTGATGGACATCCATTCAACTTCCAGTTTCTAGCTACAACAAAAAGAGCTGCCACATTTTGGCACATACAGGTCCCTTTCTACTCTTTAGTATTTCTTTGGGATATAAGCCCAGTAGTAGCGCTGCTGGGTCAAAGGGTATGCACAGTTTGATAACTTTTTGGGCATAATTCCAGATTGCTCTCCAGAATGGCTGGATTCTTTCGCAACTCCACCAGCAATGTATTAGTGTCCCAGTTTCCCCACATCCCCTCCAACATTCATCATTATTTGTTCCTGTCATCTTAGCCAATCTGACAGGTGTATAGTGGTATCTCAGAGTTGTCTTAATTTGCATTTCTCTGATCAGTAGTGATTGGGAACACTCTTTCATATGAGTGGAAATAGTTTCAATTTCATCATCTGAGAATTGTCTGTTCATATCCCTTGACCATTTATCAAGTGGAGAATGGTTTGGTTTCCTATAAATCAGGGTCAGTTCTCTATATATTTTGGAAATGAGACCTTTGTCAGAACCTTTACTTTTAAAAATATTTTCCCAATTTGTTACTTCCCTTCTAATCTTGTTTACATTAGTATTGTTTGTACAGAAACTTTTTAGTTTGATGTAATCAAAATCTTCTATTTTGTGATCAATAATGATCTCTAAATCTCCTCTGGTCATAAATTCCTTCCTCCTCTACAGGTCTGAGAGGTAGACTATTCTCTGTTCCTCTAATCTATTTATGATCTCATTCTTTATGCCTAAATCATGGACCCATTATTCTTCCGAATAATGAATTTTTGTCCCTAATGTTGGTATCTTTGGGTTTGTCAAAGATTAGATTGCTATAGTTGTGTACCCTTTTTTGTCCTTTGTATCTAATCTGTTCCACTGATCTACCTGTCTATTTCTTAGCCAGTACCAAATTGTTTTGGTGACTGTTGCTATATAATATAGCTTTAGATCAGGTACACTTAGACCACCTTCCTCTGACTTTTTTTTCATTAGTTCCCTTGCAATTCTCGACCTTTTATTCTTCCATATGAATTTTGTTGTTATTTTTTCTAGGTCATTAAAATAGTTTCTTGGGAGTCTGATTGGTATAGCACTAAATAAATAGATTAGTTTGGGGAGTATTGTCATCTTTATTATATCCGCTCGGCCTATCCAAGAGCACTGAATGTTTTTCCAATTATTTAAATCTGACTTTATTTTTGTGGCAAGTGTTTTGTAATTTTTCTCATATAATTCATGACTATTCTTTGGTAGATGGATTCCCAAATACTTTATACTCTCAACATTTGTTTGGAATGGAATTTCTCTTTGTATCTCTTGCTGTTGCATTTTGTTGGTGATATATAAGAATGCTGAGGATTTATGTGGATTTATTTTGTATCCTGCCACTTTGCTAAAAGTCTGAATTATTTCTAATAGCTTTTTAGCAGAGTTTTTGGGGTTCTCTAAGTATACCATCATGTCATCTGCAAAGAGTAGTAGTTTGATTTCCTCATTTCCTACTCTAATTCCTTGAATCTCTTTCTTGGCTCTTATTGCCAAGGCTAGCATTTCTAGTACTATATCGAATACTAATGGTGATAGTGGGCAACCTTGTTTCACTCCTGATCTTACTGGGAAAGGTTGCAGTTTATTTCTATTGCATATTATGCTTACTGACGGTCTTAAATATATGCTCCTGATTATTCTAAGGAATAATCCATTTATTCCTATACTCTCAAGAGATTTTAGTAGGAATGGATGTTGGATTTTGTCAAATGCTTTTTCTGCATCTATTGAGATGATCATATGGTTTTTATTAATTTGATTATTAATATGGTCAATTATACTAATAGTTTTCCTAATATTAAACCAGCCCTGCATTCCTGGTATGAATCCTACTAGATCATAGTGTATTATCCTGGGGATGATTTTCTGAAGTCTTTTTGCTAATATCTCATTTAAGATTTTAGCATTAATATTCATTAAGGAAATTGGTCTATAATTTTCTTTCTCAGTTTTCGATCTACCTGGTTTAGGTATCAGTACCATGTCTGTGTCATAAAAGGAGTTTGGTAGGACTCCTTCATCCCCTATTTTTTCAAATAGTTTATATAGCATTGGGGCTAATTGTTCTTTAAGTGTTTGGTAGAATTCACATGTAAATCCATCTGGTCCAGGGGATTTTTTCCTGGGGAGTTGATTAATAGCTTGTTCTATTTCTTTTTCTGAAATGGGACTATTTAAGCAATTTATTTCCTCCTCTGTTAATCTAGGAAGCCTATATTTTTGGAGGAAGTCATCCATTTCACTTAAGTTATCAAATTTATTGGCATAAAGTTGGGCAAAGTAACTCCTTATTATTTCTCTAATTTCCTCTTCATTGGTGGAAAGATCCCCCTTTTCATTTGTAAGACTAACAATTTGATTTTCCTCTTTCTTTTTTCTGATCAGATTTACCAAAGGTTTATCTATTTTATTGGCTTTTTCATATAACCAACTATTGGTTTTATTTATTAATTCAATAGTTTTTTTTTACTTTCAATATTATTGATTTCTCCTTTTAATTTTTGTATTTCAAGTTTAATTTTTGGTTGGGGGTGAGCAGCTAATATCTTAATTAACTTTAATAGTAAGTGTACTCTTTTGAAATGTGAGGAACCAAGGAAGAGAAATACTAGTTTGGACTTTTTCAAAACAAAGATACAGGTTTGTAAGGAATAGAAATGATGGAATTGTTGAAAGAGCACCTTAAAATAATGGAAGGCCACATTTTAAGAATTCAGTAAAAGTAATCCCTGTTTCAAATACCTTATGCCTGGATATATATGTATGTATGTATATATATGTATATATATATATATATATATGTAGGTATATATATATATATATATATATATATATATATATATATATATATATGTGTGTGTGTGTGTAGGTATATATATATATATATATGTAGGTATATATATATGTATGTATATATATATATATATGTAGGTATATATATATATATATATATATATATATATATATATATATATATATATATATATATATGTAGGTATATATATATATATATATGTAGGTATATATATATATATATATATATATATGTATATATATATATATATATATATATATATATATATATATATATATATATATATATATATGTATACACACACATACAATATCAGGTCAGACTTAGAATGTAACAAATTAATGGTTAAGGGATAGACCTTAATCTACAGGAGGCATTATTATCAATAGAGAAATCAATAAAGAAAAAAAGAAGTGTGGGCAATGACATTAAGTATTAATGGAGGCATAACATGGACACAAACTCAAGGTTTATTTGCTTGTTCAGTTGGTGGATTGGGGTTTTTTTTTTGTTTGTTTTTGCTTAGGGTTACAACAATGATGAGGTGGAATAAGATCTACAGGATAAAGTTTGCCTTAATGGAACTGGAGCCAAGGCAGTGGTGGATGTTCTGGATATGGCCAAGTTTTGTTTGTTTTCACTGGCAGAGCTAAATTCAGGGACTTCACTGTCATGCACAGATTTATGAATCTGACCATGGAGCTCACTGTGTAAAGGTTAAGGAGGTAAATTGTAGAAGACCAGAATATTACAGTTAGCAACAAATATGGCTCAATTGGTTGGAGAACTTTCTTTCAATTAGATGTCCTAGGATGTGCTTATGAGTGATTATTTGAAAGGAGAGGACAACTCCGAAGAGAGTATAGGGACTGTTTCCCCTCAGAGTTTCTCATGTTTGATAAAATGTATCTGTAGGCTACATCTACCTAGGTTTTCTGAACGTACCTTTGCAGATAATAAAGACCATTATAGATTTGGGTTCAAAGTGTATTTTCAAACCTTAGAGAAAAGCATTTGCATGATTCAAATTCCTCAACTCTAAGTCCTCCAATTATGCCTGATCAGATTGAACTCAGACTGGAATATGAGGTGATGAAGTGTGAATGCAAAAGCATGGCAGAGTCCTATAACAATATTATTATTAAGATTAGATTTTAAAATGAGCTGAGGTTGTGAAAGAAAACTAAGAATGTTTTAATTGTTTTTTTTTGGCTGTGTTAAAAGGAAAATCAAATGTATAGAATTTCTGTCCAATTTGATGATAAGGAGACAGAATGAATACATGAAGCATTTATTAAGCATTATGTACAAAGCTTTGGGCATACAAATAGGAACATAAGATAATATCTGATCTCAAGGAGCTTACACTCTAATAGGGAAATCAACACACATGGATAATTTCAGGTACAAGACAAATAGAAAAGCCCCAGGCTCCTTAGGGTATAGAGGCAAAGTAGATGCCAATGTCTCTTTTTTGCTGTTATTTATTCTAATAAAAATCATATTACTACTGGTTGCTAATTTATTTGACAGTGCCGAGGACTTTGTTGACAAGAACTTTTCTGGGTGACTTTAGCACCTACAAGAGCAGTTGTCAGACTGAATTTCTATGAGGATTGCTTCACAAGATGATAGTTGTGGAAATTGGGCTAGAAGTTTTGATAACCAAAGACTCTTAAGTTCAGGGCTCTTGGATACTTCCATCAAAGTCAAAAAAGAGATGGTGGTCAAGATGGTTGTAGGAGTTTGACCTAACTAGTACATACTGTCTTCTGTCTCTCCCTTTGAGTACTTTGCTCCTTCAACTAGATTGCTTTGCTCACCTGTGTGTTGTCCCTTCTCCAAAGGAACCATATCCTCAAGTTGTATCTATGAGAGCTGGACCAGAAACAGAATTACTGAATTAGAGAATAAGGGGAGAGTTCCATTCCTAGAGATCTTGTGCCTATTAACCTATTGATCACACACTCATCAACAATTGTTGCTGATGGTAATGAGGAAATTGGAACTTCTCCACAATCACTTCTTTCCTCAATCACAATTGAAGTAACTTGTTTGGAAGCCTATATGTCAGTATGAGGAAGCTTACTATTCCTAAGGCTCTTGAGTTGAGCCCCATATTGTTTCCATTAGAAACTGAAGGGAAATTGAGCTAGTTGTAGGAGTGGTAGTGGAGGTAGTTCTACTTGCTTGATACATGCTACGTATCTTGTTGCTATGTAAGAGTAACCTGCTTCTTTAGCTGGGCTGATTTGCTTATTCTTAAATTGAGAAAAATCTGGTGTGAAGAATATTTGATTTGGATTCAAAGGATAAATTCAAGCTGTTCCTTCTTAATTGAACAACCTTTGGTTTCTCCATTCTTCTTTTCAGGAGTTGGATTAGATGATTTCTGGTAGCCATTCTATCTCTAAATCTATGATCTCATGCTTCTATTTTCTCTGTGAAAGAGGATAATCTTTATACTGGGAAGAACAATAGGAAATTAGGAATTTATCACTAGCTGTCTTTGAAAAGTTCAAATCGGGGAGGGGGTGGAGGGAAAGAAGGGAAAAGTTGGAACAGAAGTGAGTGCAAGGGACAATGATGTAAAAATTATCCATGCATATGTTCTGTCAATAAAAATCTATAATTAAAAAAAAAGAAAAGAAAAGAAAACATACCATTCACCTCCTGCAAGAAAAAAAGAAAAGAAAAGAAAAATCCAAATCACATTACACAGATGAACTGCACCTTAGAGTACTGAAAGCAATAGTAATTCACTGTGGGTGATTCATGGCACTGAGCTTCAAAAGAGCAGGGACTAGACTGGAGAAGGAGAAACTTTTTTTTCCTGGCATTTAAACAAGGGGTTGGGGAAGCAGTAAGAGAGAAGAACAATCCCATACTATAAAATTTCTAGAAAATTTCCAGAGCATCTTGTTGAAGGGAAGTTTGAGGAACATCTACAAAAGAAAATGCTGTTCATACTGAGTTAATGTGATTTCATCAAGAATTGGTTGTGCCAAACTAACTTTGTTTCCTTTCCTGACAGGCTAAGATAGGGAAAGAGGTATGTCTCATACAGTTTAGTTATATTTTAATAGAGCAATGTGGAAAAAAATTTTGGGAAAAGGTGAAAGAGTGGGCTAGTTAGAATGAGTCAGGTGGATTCAGAAATTGCTATATGGATTGACTCAAAGAATGATCATTTATGATTTGATTCAAACTTAGTATGAAATCCTTAGTGGAATGCCTCTGGCAACTGTGCATTTTCCTATGGTGGTTGATATTTCTATTAATTATTTAAATTTAAAAATGATACAAAATTTGGAAACCTTATATTGAACGGCAAAGTCAAGATCTGAAAGAATTTCAACATATAAAATAGGATGAGCCAATTTCAACAAACTAGCTTCCCCCTTCTCCTCTTTCTATAATAATTATTATTAACATAAAATTATTTCATATTCTATAATATCATAGAGTTTTAGTTGGGTAGATTGAGTGCTGGGCTAGTAACAGGAAAACCTCAAATTTGGTCTTATTTGTGAATGTTTAGGCCCAGAAAGAAATCTGGATTTTTCCCTGGAAAGGAATCTAGCAGGGACAGCACCAAACTGGATAATCTCAAAGGTTTTTTCAACTTTGTAATCCAGTGATACTCTTGCATGTTAGTAAAAACAGATTGAGAGGTAATGGTCATGGCTCTAGATTCTTAAATTTGGTATGGTACTTATTACTATATGACTTGGTTTTATAAAGTTCACCCAACTCCTTTGCATCTTACTTTTCCTTACTGCAAAATGAGATTGTTCAAATACTTGATCTCTTCTGCTTATGGTTTCTTATCCTTTAAATCTTTCCACCATTATGGATATGTAGGCTATAAAAGACAATTCCAAATAAAGAATTTCCCCTAATATTTTGAGTAATAAAAACTTTATTGGAATTCTTATATGGGCTTCTATTAGTTTACCACTTTAGATAACACTGATTTCTATGTTTCAGGTCTGAGGTGCTAAAGACATATATTTATACTTTGCTTTAAATAGCTTATTTGTAAACTTATTTTAGCTTATTTGAAAATGAACAAAGCCATATAGTATCATGAGACAAGGAGGTATTTACCCCCTCAGAAACACACTCCACTTGCAAATGGAAAATTCAACCACCACTCTGAAAATGCACAATATTCATTCTCGAGTTTTGTTTGGTCCTGAATTTTTTATCTTGGAACAATAATGACCTCAGCCCAGGGCATTTCCAGAGGATTAATGACCAACTGAATTTAATGACCGAAACTGCAGCCTACGGCCATTCATACTCCCTTGGCACTCATTAATCCCAAGTAGGATGGCCTTCTCTCTTCTGCCTGCTCAAATCATTCCCAGGTTCAGCCCAGTCGGAAGTGGGAGACCACTGGGACTTTGCAGTCAGAATTTTCTCTCTCTCTCTCTCCACCTAGCACATCTTTCTAGTCACTTTCTTATTTAGCAGGCCAGTCAAGCAATAATTAAAATATGCTAAGGACTGACCCTTTCCCATAACAGCTACACATATCAAGCTTCTATTAAAATCAATAACACAACTATTAGGGTTAAGTCTAAACATTATTTTGACAAAGAATTTCATTTAATCAGTTTTCAGCACCTGAAAAAAATTCAGATAGAGATCCATGAAATTTTTTGTTTGTTTATTTTATGATTCCATCCTAGGATAGCAAAGCTGCTAAATAGTTCACTTTTAGAATAATGGTGTATATTTTTGTGTGTGCTTAAATAAACAGATAGACATAGGGAATGGTTAAGGTCACATATATATGGTAAATCACGTCTGAAGAAAAGAGTAGATAAAATCTTTCTTCGTCTGTATCTCATGAATTCCTAGTGTGACAGACAGCATAGAGTATCAGGAATTCTATGGACTAAGAATGAGGTGATTTGGTTATTAACCCTGGCCATATTATTCATTCTATGTATAACATTGAAAACCACACTTTAACTTATTGGGCCTCAGTTTCCTCTTAGGAATACTGAATTCTGAATATAAAATTGATTTCTTTTAGTTTAGAGAGTTTGTGTTCTATGATTCTAAGGTGTTTACTGCTAATATCATATGATGTCTTATGGACATAGTCCCTTTCAGTTCTATAATTCTTTGTAATAAACCTAGTATAATTTTGATGTTGGAAATGGAGGAAAGGAATTTGGAAATCTACTGTTAGAGAGAACTAACTCATATTCTAGAAAATTTTACTGGATAAAAGTTAAATTCTGGTAACTGCAGGTTATGGGTTCTGGTAGGTCAGAAGTATGTTGAGGACATTGGATAACTCAGGGAGGAAAAAAGGTATCCAAGAAAAAAAAAACTCATCTATTTCAATTTTGCAAAAGTTTTATTCTCATTTCTTAAGAAATGGAAGATTGTTTTAAATATATTTGATCATGTGTAGGTAGATTGATATGG
This sequence comes from Sminthopsis crassicaudata, assembly GCF_048593235.1. Lineage (NCBI taxonomy): Eukaryota > Metazoa > Chordata > Mammalia > Dasyuromorphia > Dasyuridae > Sminthopsis > Sminthopsis crassicaudata. The sequence goes on from NC_133618.1 coordinate 380,788,185, forward strand.
ACACACACATATATGTGTACACATATATACAAATATATTTACCTGTATTTTAACAAATATAAATACTTTGTATCTATGCAAATATGTATATATGATATATATATGAATATGTTTTATTGGGAGGAGTGTTATATTCCTCTGATTTCATTAATGCAAGGATATACCAGATAAGAAACTTTGACATTGGAAATAGTCCCTCTCCCAACAATTCTAATTGGCAATTCATCTGTAACATAGCTTATTATGGACCAGAACTCTGAAACAAGAATTCTTACAAGGAACTAACTAAGTGGAATTGATGAAATAATAGTTATCTAGTTTAGCATGGTGCTTAATAGTTCTCTAGTTCAGTTTGATTGATTTAATTTTACAACAAATAATGGTTTCCTAATAATATAATGATTGGTTTATACTCAGTGTAGAGCACATAAACTGTGACTCAGATACAGAGAGCTAGAGAAGGCAAGTGAACTGGAGGCTGAAGCACAAGCCCCTGGACTTAGATTCATTCATCCCATCTCACACCATCCTGGTAGCAGGCTCTCCTCCTGCATTTCTTCCCTTACACTATGGCCAATCTGAAAGCTCTCTAGAAAGTTGCCTGGCCCCAGGAAGGAGATAATAAAGGTTTTAGAATTTAACAACTAGCTGTTCTTGTGGTGATTACTGAATTTTAAGGAAGGCTGTCCCCAAAGATTCCAAGAAAACCAAGCCTGAACATGGGACTAAGGACCTACATCTGTGACCCAGAAATTAGGGTCAGGACAATAAGGAAACTTTGTAAAGGGCTAAACTAGTGCTTTAGCTAGAAAGGGATAAATGTTTAGAAAGGAGCCTTCTTTTCCTCTTCAAAGAAAATGGGTCAAAAACCTGGTTAAACTTACAAAAAAAAAGGGGCAGAGCCAAGATGGCAGAGAAATCACATGCAACTTTCTAAGCTTTCTCATGCCCTCATTACCAACAATTTAATTCAGCCTCAAAAATAGTGCTTTATTGGTAAAACCCATGAAAATTAAAAGTACAACTTACCAGCCAAGGAGAATCTGGAATTTTGTCAGAAAAGGTCTGTCCTGAGGGGCGGGAAAAGACTGGCACAGACAGTGATAGAACTAGACTAGCATATTGTGCAGATCGAGCTGGGGAGGCCTCTGAGGTTAGAAAAGCTACGGAGACAGAAGACTCTGGCATAGGCTGATTGTTCTACTCTCCTTCCAAAACAGCAGATCATCAGAGAAATCAAAGCCACTTTGAAAAATGCCAGAAACCATAGTCTTCCTATAGCTACCTCAAACTGGAAGTGACAGCATAGATCACAGCACGGCTGTGCAGACCCATTCTACTGTACAGGGATTTTCTTTGGGGCAGTTAAGAACCTGCACAGAAGGGGGACACAGCCTGGGGCAGCCTCTAATCTGCCCAATGGGGGGCTCAGCCTGAGGCACTGTGACCTCTAGCTTCAGGGCAGTTCTTTACTGAGCACTTCCTCAGGCTTGCCCCTGCTAACCAGCTCTGAATCAATTCTGGTGTGGGGGGAAACTCTCTCCCAGAGCACCCTCATACCTTTGTAGCACATTTACAAAATGGTTGTCATCCATATACCTATCCCAGTTTTGCAGAGGAAGCTGGTAACCTACTTGCCCTGAAGGCAGACCCTATAGGTTTTTAAAAGTGAGTAAAAACATTAAAAGGATGATCGATAGCTTCTATACAGAAAGAGAGCATGTTGGCAACCCCGAGGAAACTAATAGCAGAGAGTCTCCAGATAATACCCTGAAAGGGAATGTTACCTGGCCCCCACCACATAACTCTCTCCTAGAAGAGACTATTAAAAACCTCAAATGAGAGTTAGAAGAAAAATGGGAAAGGAAAGGGAAGCTATGCAAAAGAGTAACAATGTCCTGAAATGTGAATTGGAAAAAATAAAGAATTCAGAGGAAGTGCAGGGAAACAGAATTTATGAATTGGAAAAGGTTAAAAAATCCCTGGAAAGTAGGATTTGTGAATTGGAAAAAACAAAGAATTCCCAAGAAAGTAAGATTTCTGAATTGGAAAATGAAAATAGCTCTCTCTCTCTCTCTCACACACACACACACACACACACACACACAAATAGTGAAATGGAAAAAATTCCAGAGAGCAAAACAACTCATTTAAAAACTCAATTGGACATACATAAAAAGAAGTAAAAAAAGCAAATGAAGAAAAAACTCATTAAAAATCAGAACGGAACAAATATAAATGAATGATTCATGGTGACATCAAGAATCAGTCAAGCAAAACCAAAAAAAAAAAAAAAATGAAAAGCTGGAGAAAAATGTCAAATATTTACTTGGAAAATTGACAGACTTGGAAAATAGATCTAGAAGAGATCATCTGAGGATTTTTGGACTTCCCGAAAATTATGATTAAAAAAAAGAGCTTAGATACTATTTTACAGGAAATCATAAAAGAGAACTGCCCAGAGGTAATAGAACCAGAAGGTAAAATAAGCATTGAAAGAATTCATCGAATACCTTCTGAAAAAAACCTAAAAACAAACAAACAAAAAAAAAACTCCAAGGAATATTTGGCCAAACTTCAGAACTATCAGACTAAGGAAAAATATTATATACAGCTAGGAAAAAAAATTCAAATACCATGGTGCCACAATAAGAGTCACTCAAGATCTGGTTGCCTTCACATTAAAGGATCGAAGGGCCTGGAATCTGATATTCTGAAAGACAAAAGTACTTGGAATGCAGCCAAGAATAAACTACCCAGGTAATTTGCACATTTTCTTCCATGGAAGAAGATGGAAATTTAATGAAACAGATGAATTCCATTTGTTTCCAAGGAAAAAACCAGATCTAAACAAAAAATTTGATCTCCAACCACAGGACTGAAGAGAAGCAGAAAAAAAGTGTAAAAAAAAACTCTTGAGAACTGTATTTCTGTTATGGATATATAGGAAGTCCACATGTATAATTTGATTTCACTGATATAACATAAAAAAGGGAAATAGAAATGGAAAGGGGATAGTGTCAGAAAACACTAAAAGGGGAGATAAAAAAAGGGAAACTACATCCCAGGAAGAGGCAAAGAAAACTTATCATATCAGAAAGAATTTAGAGACAGGGAGGAACATTGTGTGAATCGTACACTCATCAGAACTGTCTCAAAGAGAAAATACTTGTTTTACAGAGAATTCTCTCTCACATCATTAAAAAGAGGGAGAGGAAAAGAGAAAAGGGAAAGAGTAATAAAGGAAAGGTGCAAGAAAGGGAAGGAGTTTAAAGGGATGGGGAAGGATACTGAAAAGGGAGGGGTGTGTGACGCATGTGGAGTCCACAAGTTTAATACTGGGGAAGGGTTTCAGGGAGGAAGCAGATAGCAGACTGGATCAAAAGTCAGAACTCTACAATATGTTGTTTACAGGAAACACATTTAAAACAGGGAGATACATACAGAGGAAAGGTAAAAGGCTGGAGCAGAATCTATTGTGCTTCAGGTAAAGTCAAAAAAGCAGGGGTAGCCATCCTTATCTCAGATCAAGCAAAAGCAAAAATTGATCTAATTAAAAGAGATAAGGAAGGGAACTATATCTTGCTAAAGGATAGCATAGACAATGAACCAATATCAATACTAAACATATATGCACCTATAATGTTCTGTTGTCTCCAGAAACTGCCGATCGCTCTCTGGGAGGAGATCTGCTGTCTCAACTCAGTCTCTTGGCCAGATTCTTCTTCCTGTAGAGAGCCAATTGCTCTCTAGCCTAAAATAGAGACTACCCCCACCTTTGCTCAATATTGCTTCTTTTATCCTCCCAGAGAATAAAAATACTTCAACTAATGAACTTGCTCCTCCTAAGCATGCATGCTCCTCCTCAGAAGTTCAAAGGGGTAAAACTCCCAGTAAAGGATGGAACTAGAGAATTCTTAAGTACCGACTTAGCACTTAGTAAGAACCTAATATCTCATTGTCTCATTAGCACTTAGTAAGAAACTAACATGCACCAAGTGGTATAGCATCTAACTTCCTAAAGGAGAAGTATGAAGAAATAGACAGCAAAACTATAATAGTGGGAGATCTCAACCTTGCACTCTCAGAACTAGATAAATCAAAAAACAAAATAAATAAGAAAGAAATTAAAGAGGTAAATAGAATATTAGAAAAATTAGGTATGATAGGTCTTTGGAGCAAACTGAATGGTGACAGAAAGGAGTATACTTTCTTCTCAGAAGTTCATGGAACCTATACAAAAATTGACCATATACTAGGATATAAAGACCTCAAAATTAAATGCAGGAAGGCAGAAATAGTAAATGTTTTCTTTTCAGATCACAATCCAATAAAAACTACATTCAATAAAAAGTTAAGAGTAAATATACCAAAAATAATTGGAAAGTAAACAATCTCATCTTAAAGAATGATCGAGTAAAACAGCAAATTATAGAAACAATTAATAATTTCATTCAAGATAATGACAATGATGAGACATCATACCAAAACTTGTGGGATGCAGCTAAAATGGTAATAAGGGGAAATTTTAAATCATTTTTTAAAAATTAATTTAATAATTATATTTTTTGACAGTACATATGCATGGGTAATTTTTTTTTACAACATTATCCCTTGTATTCACTTCTTTTCCAAATTTTCCCCTCCCTCCATCTACTCCCTCCTCTAGATGACAGGCAATCCCATACATGTTAAATGTGTTACAGTATATCCTAGATACAATATATGTGTGTAAAACAAAATTTCTTGTTGCACAATATGAATTGGATTCCAAAGGTAAAAGTAACCTGGGTAGAAAGACAATAGTGCAAACATTGTACACTCAATTTCCAGTGTTCCTTCTCTGTATGTCGCTATTTCTGTCCATCATTGATCAACTGTAACTGAATTAGATCTTCTCTAAGTTGAAGATATCCACTTCAATCAGAATACATCTTCATACAGTATTGTTGTTGAAGTGTATATTGATCTCATTTCACTCAGCATCATTCATGTAATTCTAACCAAGCCTCTCTGTATTCAACCTGCTGGTCATTTCTTACAGAGCAATAATATTCCACAACATTCATATACCATAATTTACCCAACCATTCTCCAAAATTCATCATTATTTTTTCCTGTCATCTTAGCCAATCTTACAGGTGTGTAATGGTATCTCAGAGTTCTCTTAATTTGCATTTCTCTGATCAATAGTGATTTGGAACACTTTCATATGAGTGGAAATAATTTCAATTTCATCATCTGAAAATTGTCTATTCATATCCTTTGACCATTTATCAATTGGAGAATGCTTTGATTTCTTACAAATTATATCTTTAGAGGCTTACTTGAATAAAATAGAGAAAGAGATCAATGAATTGGCCTTGCAACAAAAAAGCTAGAAAAAAAATTAAAAACCCCAATCAAATACTAAACTTGAAATTCTAAAATAAAAGGAGAAATTAAAAAAATTGAAAATAAAAAACCATTGAATTAATAAATAAAACTAAAAGTGAGTTTTTATGAAAAAAAACTACAATAGATAACTCTTTGGTAAATCTGATCAGAAAAAGGAAAGAGGAAAATCAAATTGTTAGTCTTAAAAATGAAAAGTGGGACCTTTCCAACAATGAAGAGGAAATTAGGGCAATTATAAGGAATTATATTGCCCAAGTTTATGCCAATAAATTTGATAACCTAAGTGAAATGGATGACTACCTCCAAAAATATAGGCTTCCCAGATAAACAGAGGAGAAAGTAAAAAACTCCCTAAGAAAAAATCCTCAGGACCAGATGGATTTACATGTGAATTCTACCAAATATTTAAAGAACAATTAGCCCCAATGTTATATAAACGATTTGAAAAAAGAGGGAATGAAGGAGTCCTACCAAGTTCCTTTCATGACACAGACATGGTACTGATACCTAAACCAAGTAGGTTGAAAACTGAGAAAGAAAACTATAGACCAGTCTCCTTAATAAATATTGATACAAAAATCTTAAATAAAATATTAGCAAAAAGACTACAGAAAATCATCCCTAGGATAATACACCATGTTCAAATAGGATTTATACCAGGAATGCAGGACTGGGTTAATATTAGGAAAACTATTAGTATAATTGACCGTATTAATAATCAAATTAACAAAAACCATATGATCATCTTAATAGATGCAGAAAAAGCATTTGATAAAATCCAACATCCATTCCTACCAAAAACACTTGAGAGCATAGGAAAAATGGACTATTCCTTAAAATAGTCAGGGGCATATATTTAAAACCATCAGTAAGCATCATATATAATGGGGATAAAGTGGAACCATTCCCAGTAAGATCAGGAGTGAAAAAAGTTTGCCCACTATCACCATTAGTATTTAATATTGTATTAGAAACTCTAGCCTTGGCAATAAGAGCCAAGAAAGAGATTAAAGAAATTAGAGTAAGTAATGAGGAACCAAACTATCACTCTTTGCAGATGATATAATAGTATACTTAGAGATTCTAATAAAAAGTTATTAAAAATAATCCACAACTTGAGCAAAGTTGCAGGATACAAAATAAATCTCCATAAATCCAACAGCAAGAGATACAAAGAGAAATTCCATTCAAAATAAGTGTCGATATCATAACATTTTTGGGAATCTATTTATCAAAGGCAAGTCAGGAATTATATGAGCAAAATTACAAAACACTTGCCACAAAAATAAAGTCAGATTTAAATAATTGTAAAGACATTAAGTGCTCTTGGATAGGCCGAGCGAATATAACCAAGATGACAATACTCCCTAAAGTAATCTATTTATTTAGTGCTATACCATTCAGACTCCCAAGAAACTATTTTAATGACCTAGAAAAAATAACAATGAAATTCATATGGAAGAACAAAAGGTCGAGAATTTCAAGGGAATCAATGAAAAAAAAAATCAGATGAAGGTGGCCTTGCTATACCCAATCGAAAATTATATTATAAAGCAGCAGTCAACAAAACCATATGGTGTTGGCTAAGAAATAGACTAGTTGATCAGTTGAATAGGTTAGGTCACAGGACAAAATAGTGTACAACTACAGCAATCTAGTGTTTGACAAACCCAAAGATCCCAACTTTTGGGTTAAGAATTTATTATTTGACAAAAAATGCTGGAAAAACTGAAAATTAGTATGGCAGAAATTGGGCATGGGCCCACACTTAACACCATATAACAAGATAAGATCAAAATCGGCCCATGATTTAAGAATAATGAGATCATAAATAAATTAGAGGAACATAGGATAGTCTACCTCTCAGACTTGTGGAGGAGGAAGGAATTTGTAACCAAAGGAGAATTAGAGATCATTATTTATTGATCACAAGATAGAAAATTTTGATTATATCAAATTAAAAATATTTTATTCAAACAAAACTAATGCAAACAAAATTAGAAGGGAAATAACAAATTTGGAAATATATTTACAGCTAAAGGTTCTGATAAAGCCCTCATTCCAAAATATGTAGAGAACTGACTCACTTATAAGAAATCAAGACATTCTCCAATTAATAATTTGTCAAAGGATATGAACAGACAATTTTCAGATGATGAAATTGAAATTATTTCTACTCATATGAAAGAGTGTTCCAAATCACTACTGATCAGAGAAATTCAAATTAAGACAACTCTGAGATACCACTACACACCTGTCAGATTAGCTAAGATGACAGGAAAAAATAATGATGAATTTTGGAGGGGCTGTCGGAAGACTGGGACACTGATACATTGTTGGTGGTGTTGTGAAAGAATCCAACGATTCTAGAGAGCAATCTGGAATTATGCCCAAAAAGTTATCAAACTGTGCATACCCTTTGATCCAGCAGTGCTACTACTGGGCTTATATCCCAAAGAAATACTAAAGAGGGGAAAGGGACCTGTATGTGCCAAAATGTTTGTGGTAACCCTTTTTGTAGTGGCTAAAAACTAGAAAATGAATGGATGCCCATTTATTGGAAAATGGTTGGGTAAATTATGGTATATGAATGTTATGAAATATTACTTTTCTGAGAGAAATTATACACTTCAGCAACAATACTGTATGGGGACATATTTTTTTTTTAGAATTTTTTTCCACAGTATATATGCATGAGTATTTTTTAAATAATATTATCCCTTGTATTCATTTTTCCAAATTATCCCCCCTCCCTCCACTCCCTCCCCCCGATGGCAGGTAATCCCATACATTTTACATGTGTTACAATATAACCTAGATACAATATATGTGTATAAATACCGTTTTCTTGTTGCACATTAAGTATTAGATTCCAAAGGTATAAGTAACCTGGGTAGATAGACAGTAGCACTAACAATTTACATTCACTTCCCAGTTTTCCTTCTCTTGGTGTACTTATTTCTGTCCATCATTGATCAACTGGAAGTGAGTTGGATCTTCTTTATGTTGAAGATATCCACTTCTGTCAGAATACCTCTTCATACATCATTGAAGTGTACAGCGATCTTCTGGTTCTATTCATTTCACTCAGCATCAGTTGATGTAAGTCTCTCCAAGCCTCTCTGTATTCCACCTGCTGGTCATTTCTTACAGAGCAATAATATTCCATAACCTTCATATACCATAATTTACCCAACCATTCTCCAATTGATGGGCATCCATTCATCTTCCAGTTTCTAGCTACAACAAAAAGAGCTGCCACAAACATTTTGGCACATACAAGTCCCTTTCCACTCTTTAGTATTTCTTTGGGATATAAGCCCAATAGCAGCAATGCTGGTTCAAATGGTATGCAAAGTTTGATAACTTTTTGGGCTGAATTCCAGATTGCTCTCCAGAATGGATGGATTCTTTCACAACGCCACCAACAATGTATCAGTGTCCCAGTTTTCCCACATCCCCTCCAACATTCATTTGTTCCTGTCATCTAAGGCAATCTGATAGGTGTGTAGTGGTATCTAAGAGTGGTCTTAATTTGCATTTCTCTGATCAGTAGTGATTTGGAACACTCTTTCATATGAGTGGATATAGTTTCAATTGCATCATCTGAGAATTATCTGTTCATATCCTTTGACCATTTATCAATTGGAGAATGGTTTGATTTGTTATAAATTAGGGTCAGTTCTCTATATATTTTGGAAATGAGACCTTTGTCAGAACCTTTACTTTTAAAAATATTTTCCCAATTTGTTACTTCCCTTCTAATCTTGTTTGAATTAGTATTGTTTGTACAGAAACTTTTTAGTTTGATGTAATCAAAATCTTCTATTTTGTGATCAATAATGATCTCTAGTTCTCCTCTGGTCATAAATTCCTTCCTCCTCCACAGGTCTGAGAGGTAGACTATTTTCTGTTTCTCTAATCTATTTATTATCTCCCTCTTTATGCCTAAATCATGGACCCATTTTGATCTTATCTTTCTGCCATACTAATTTCCAGTTTTCCCAACAGTTTTTTCCTAATAATGAATTTTTGTCCCTAATGTTGGTATCTTTGGGTTTGTCAAAGATTAGATTGCTATAGATGTACCCTTTTTTGTCCTTTGGATCTAATCTGTTCCACTGATCTACCGGTCTATTTCTTAGCCAATACCAAATGGTTTTGGTGACTGCTGCTATATAATATAGCTTTAGATCAGGTACACTTAGACCACCTTCCTCTGAGTTTTTTTTTTTTTTTTCATTAGTTCCCTTGCAATTTTCGACCTTTTATTCTTCCATATGAATTTTGTTGTTATTTTTTCTAGGTCATTAAAATAGTTTCTTGGGAGTCTGATTGGTATAGCACTAAATAAATAGATAAGTTTGGGGAGTATTGTCATCTTGATTATATCCGCTCGGCCTATCCAAGAGCACTGAATGTCTTTCCAATTATTTAAATCTGACTTTATTTTTGCGCCAAGTGTTTTGTAATTTTTCTCATATAATTCCTGACTATTCTTTGGGAGATGTTTTTGTTATACAAGAGGCATCCACAACAGTCCTTCATCAAGGAAACAGTGTGATAGCATAGGTGAACCTCCCAGCACAACCACAACAAAGCCTTACTCCTTACTCAGTGCTTGTGGCTAGGATTTTATTAAAGGTCATTAAGCAAGCATTACAATTTGGGATAATAGAGTGGAGCCAAGATGGCGGAGAAGATACAAGCGATTTTGTGAGCTCCCTTCTTCCCTCATTACCAATTAGTTAAATCAGCCTCAAAAATAATGCTGGACTGATAGAAACCATAAGGACTGGAAGCACAACTTACCAGCTGAAGAGAAGTGACTTCCCTTCCTGCAGAGAGCCCCGTCAGGCTTGATGTAATGCAGAGACTTCTCCTTGAATCCTGGCTCTGAATCTCCTCCAGCTCTTATCCTTCCCCAGGTAGGCTGCTCTCCAGGCCCAATGTTGCCTCTTTTATCCTCCCAGAGAATGGGCGTGGGATAATGCAAGGGCTTCTGGGAAGAACCACTTCAACCAATGAGCTTGCTCCTTCTAGGATTCCTAAGGTGTAAAATCCCTTTACAGGTCTGAGCCAGAGAACTGTCAAGTCAACCTGAGTTCTCACCTTGTAATTGTCCAGACAACCTGAATTCTCACCTTGTCACTGTCCAGACAACCTGAGTTCTCACCTAGCAATCCTAACATCTCCCCCTTTCTTTTGATTTAGAACATAGGATAGTCATGACCTTGAAACATAAATCCATCAATATGGGACGTATTACACATAATTACATAGATTACATAAGCACATAATAACATAGTAACATAATACATGCTAGAAGTATGTAACAAAAAACATGATCAAATAATCATAAACTGAGAATTTACAAATGTCCATAAGTCCATTGTCCATTAGTCTCATCTTGTGTTAGGAAATCCAATGATTCCTGCTGGTTTTAAAGTTCTTTAACAGTCTTCTTATTATCCATGCTCTTTCAGTGTCAGATGTTTCTTAGATTTTCTCCTTTATTTTGAGGTCTTTCTCTTTTTTCTGTCTCTCTCTGATGGACAAGGCGAATACGACTCCTTGGCACCCATCTGATTCCTTCTCCTGCTGAAGAAATACAAGCAAACCCTCCCTGCCAGGCAGTTAACTTATCTAATTACTTTCTATTTACCACTTTCTAAATCTCTTCTCATCATCTGGCAATTACATTGGAATTGTTTGCACTGGACACAGCCCTGTTGGTTTAAAAGGCCTGTATTCTCCCCAAGTGTAATCCATTTTTGCAATCTGATTGCCTTTTGGCTGACTGATTGGGGAATCCCTTTCTGCCATGTGATTGCTTTTCTGCTGGTTGATTAAATCAGAGTCCTAGCCTTCTAAAGGTTCTTTGGGTGTAACATCAGCTGCCATCATGCCCCAAGTCTTTTTTGCCTGGGGCCCTGGACCTGGGCCCCTCATCCCGTTTCCCTGAATTAGTCTACACCCTGATGCCCAATGGAGTCCTCTGTTGCATTTTGGACATGGGGTTTTAGGTCTTCTCTCACCCTGTCTTCTCACTGTATCTCCATATCTACACTGAGCTTTTAGATGCCCAATTTTTCCACATTGAAAACTTCGCCGAGTTTCTCTAGAAGGCCCTTGCCAGGAGGGACCCTGTCTTTCCACGTTCATCATTGTCCGGGTGTAAAAAGCATTTGTTCCCACTGTAGCACAATGTCTTATGATCTCCTCTAAAGGAGCATCTTTGTTTAATCCCCATATAATTCTTTTGCAAATCTCATTGGCATTTTCCTTAGCCAGATGTCTGGTCATTATTTCTGTAGCTGCATTTTCTCCAATAATTCTTTTGACAGCAGTTTGCAAACATCCCACAAAATCTGCAAAAGGTTCATTGGGACCTTGCTGTATTTTAGTGAAAGCCTCTCCGCGATCTTTCTGTCCAGGGAGGACACCCCAAGCTTTTATTGCAGCCTTAGCAATTTGTTCATATATTTTCATGGTATAATTAATCTGTTCTGAATTCTCTCCCTACCGACCTTCACCAGCCAAGTGCTCAAAAGTGAATTGTGTGTTAACTCCTATTTCCAAATTGCATCTGACTTGAATTTTACATAATTCATGAAACTCTGCAAGCCATAATAAATTTTCTCCAGGTTCCAGGCATGTCCTTGCTATGGATTTCCAATCATTTGGGGTTAGGACTTCATAAGACAAACCATCTAGTAACATTTTAACATAAGCTGATGTAGCCCCATAAAGGGTACAACCTTTTTAAAAATCTTTCATTTTATTCAAATCTAAAGGTGCATATCTTCTCCTTTTTTGACCTACAGAGTCAATATTTTCAAGGATATGTATGTATAAAATCACTCATATCCTGTCCTTCTCTCTTAGCTTTAACCAATGCTTTTTCTAATCTTGTCATAGGTTTAGGCTGCTTCACAGGCAATTCTGTTTGTGTTTCTGCCTCTTCCCGTCCTCCTCCTTCCTCCACCTCTGAAGGTGGAGTTGATGTGGGCCTGTCAAGAATCTGCTCTCTAGGCAGAGTTGAAGCTTCTTCAAGAGAATCATACCCTAATTCCTCATTTAAATCCTCTTGCTCTAGGGCAAGATCTTGATCTTTCCTTTTTTCCTCACACTTCCTCCTCTGTTCATTTTTAAAACTTTTCCTTCTCCTACAACTTGCTTGATAGTTTAAGGCTAATTGAACTATGTTGTAGATATAAAATACTTCTGCAGAAATTGAACGAGGCCCATTTTTTGCATGAAATTCTTTCATTTCAAATCCCACTAGCTTCTATTTATCTACATCTATCTTTTCTTCCTCTAAGAACCAAGGGGATGTGCATCTTAATGCAGCCAAGAGTTTAGCAATCTGTACCCAGGTTACAAGTAAACTCTGCTCCTCAATTATCTTGATTATACTCTCTCTAGTACCACTCCTGAATGGGGGTGGAGCTGAGGTTGCTTCTGGGGCTGGGGTTGAGTCGGCTGAGGTGCAGGGATTGAATTTAGCTAACATCTGCCCCATTTCAGCTATAAGAGATTGCTGGTTTAGCCGTTAACAAGTTAAGTTCCTTATTTATCTATTAGCACACTCACTTAATCTTTAACAAAGTTTCCTTGTTACTCGCGGTTCTGGGTCAGAGAGACTGAGATCTGGATCGGAAGCTTTTCCACTGGAATCAGGATTGTGTCGGTCCCTGTTCAGGCGCCAAATTGCTATGGTCCAGTCTAGCTCCTCTGAAGGGCTCAGAATAAGTCCTTGTCAGAATAAGGAAAGGTCCTGGCCCCATGTTGGGCGCCAATTGTAGCATGCTGTTGTCTCCAGAAGCTGCTGGATCGCTCTCTGGGAAGAGATCTGCTGTGTCTACTCAAATCTCTTAGACAGATTCTTCTTCTTGTAATGAACTGTTGTCTCCAGGAAGTTGCTGTTAACTCTTGTCCAGAGAAGTGACTTCCCTTCCTGCAGAGAGCCCTGTCAGGCCTGATGTAATGCAGAGACTTCTCCTTGAATCCTGGCTCTGAATCTCCTCCAGCTCTTATCCTTCCCCAGGTAGGCTGCTCTCCAGGCCCAATGTTGCCTCTTTTATCCTCCCAGAGAATGGGCGTGGGATAATGCAAGGGCTTCTGGGAAGAACCACTTCAACCAATGAGCTTGCTCCTTCTAGGATTCCTAAGGTGTAAAATCCCTTTACAGGTCTGAGCCAGAGAACTGTCAAGTCAACCTGAGTTCTCACCTTGTAATTGTCCAGACAACATGAATTCTCACCTTGTCACTGTCCAGACAACCTGAGTTCTCACCTAGTAATCCTAACACCCAAGAACAGACCCCAAAAGATTTTTTAAATATGAGTAAAAAGCAAAGAAGAATGATCGATTCTTTCTACACAGAGAAAGAGCAGGTATCCAACCCCGAGGAAGTTAACAGCAGAGAGTCAGCAGATAAACAGCCTAAAGGGGAACGATTCCTGCCCCCCATCACATAACTCTCTCCTAGAAGAGACTATTTAAAAATTAAGAGAGTTTGAAGAAAAATGGGGAAAGGAAAGAGAAGCTATGATAGAGAATAATAACGTTCTGAAATTGGAGTTGGAAAAAATAAAGAATTCACAGGAGATTCAGGGAAACAAAATTTGTGAATTAGAAAAGGTTAAAAAACTCACAGGAAAGTAGGATTTCTGAATTGGAAAAACAATTGGGATAACAAAAGAAGAAGCTAGGATCATAGTAAATAGCTGTACAGTTTTCCTTCCTTTCTACGCTCCTACACTCCTTCCAGGAAGAACCTTCATGGTCTGAGATCCAATGAAATCTGGCAAATAGATGTGACCCATGATAAATCTTTTGGCCGTCTGCCTTTTATCCTTGTTGTAGTAGACACCTTTTCAGGATTGCAATACCAGCAGCCAAAGAGAGAGCCTGAATGGTCACTGAATTCATTATGCAAGCATTTGCAAATATGGATGTGCCACAAGCAATAAAAACAGATAATGAACCTGCATATACTTCCAAACATTTTGCACACTTTTGTGCACAGTATCAGATTTTACATACCATTGGCATATCTTTTAATCTTCAAAGACAGGCAATAGTAGAGAGAAGAAACAAAGACATTAAGATGCTCCTCCACAAACCAAAGAATGGAGGAGCCATGAGTAACCATAGAGAACTTCTAAATTTAGCTCTCTATACCATTAACTTTTTAAATTGTTGATAAAGATGCACTGGCTACTGCAGACAAGTTTTATAATCCACTGGAACGGCAGTGTCCAGTGAGAGAAGTTCCACTATCTTTAGATAATTGCCAGGTGATGAGAGCTCCAGAAAGTGGTGAATGGAAGGGACCAGATAGGTTAACAGCTTGAGGGAGAGGGTTTGCTTTTATATCTACAAATGGAGAAGAAATCATATGGGTGCCAATGTGCTGTATCCACCTCGTCCATTGGAGAGAGACAGAAAAAAAGAGAAAAACCTCTAAACAAAGGACAAGACTTAAAAAAAAATCTGACACTGAAAGAGCATGGCTGATAATGAGACTTACAGAACTTCAGAACCAGCAGCAATCATTGGATTTCCTGAGATAAAAAGTTGTTGTTGCAGAACTTCAAAATCTGCAGAAGTCATTGGATTCCCTACACACATGAAGTAATGGACAATAGATTGGTTTTGGACTACTTCTAGGACATGTATAATTCCTTGTGTTTATTTTAGTTGTTTGTTAAGTCACTATTGGCCTGTGTTACTATGTGCTTATGTAATTATGTGTAATATCTCCAATGTTGATATTATGTATACCTGTTTCAAATGAGACCCTTCAGAAAGCCACTAATCCTATTTGATTTTCCATTTCCCTTTGATGTTTTCATCTTCTTTCCTAACATGTCAGGGAGGGTGTGATCACCTCCTTTTATGATGTTTTCACTCCTTTTTTGAGGAGTCAGGAAGAAGTGATCACTTCCTTTTTGGGGTTCTCACCTCCTTGAGAAGTCAGGGAGAGTGAGATCACCTTATGTTTTAAAACAAAAGAAATCTGGAGATGTTATGGGCCAGAATTCTTGTACTTAAAATAAGGATTCTTACAAGGTGCTAACTCAGTGGAATTGATGAAAAAATGGTAATCTAGTTTAGCATGGTGATTAATAGTTCACTAGTTCAGTATGATTGATTTAATATTACAACAAATAATGGTTTCCTAGAGATATAATGATTAGTTTATACTCAGTGTAGAGCATATAAGCTGTGTTTCAGAAAGCCCTTAGTTACAGAGAGCTAGACAAGATAAGCAGACTAGAAGCTGAAGCACAAGCCCCTGGACTCATCTCACATCATCCTGGTGGCAGGCTCTCCTCCTGCATTTCTCGATTGAGACCAAGGCTAGTCTGAAAGGCTCTCCATGAAGATGCCCAGCCCCAGGAAGGAGATAATAAAGGATTTGGACTTTAACACCTGGCTGTTCTTGTGGTAATTACTGAATTTTAATGAAAGCTGATCCCAGAGACTCCAAGAAAAACAAAACAAAGATCAATACAATAGCTTGTAAAGAGTTGACTGGAACACTGAGAGGTTAAAACACTAACTTGCCCAGGGTTACACAGTTAATATGTCATATATATATACACACACACATATATATACATATATATGTGTGCATGTGTTAATCTATGTATGCACACATATATGTCCTTATATATGTATATTTGATGTATATGTATGTGTGCATATATTTGCATTTTTTCTCTCCCATTAGATTTTAAGTTACTTGAGGGTAGGAAATATATTTGCCTCTTTGTATCTCATACCTGTGTCTCACACATAGCAGGTAATTAATTAGTAAATATTTATTGAGTATATTTTTGCATGTATGTGTGTATATACATATATATGTTATAAATCCACATTAATATTGGACTCTATATCTAATTTAGTCATTATCTACTATTCATCTAGCAGCCAATGGTATTAACTCTTCTACTGACTGAGATCAGTATTGTGACCTCTGATAGTACTTCAAAGACCTCCAGAACTCTCAAGGTTTGCTGGGAATACAGAGTACAAAGAAAGAAAAAACTTTCTTTTCATCCCAAATAACTATCTTTCAGGCATTTAGCTAGGGTTCTACCTCTACTGATCAGTCCTGTTGCTAAACTTTGTGATCTCAGATTGATTTGAATTTTATACGTAATATTGGAGTAGTATTTGGTTCTTTAGGTGAACCAAAAACTATTTCGAATGTTGAATTATCTCTTTTTTCCCAATTATCAAAGAACTTTATTTCTTCTCAAATTGATTAAAAAAGTGTTCATGCTTAGTTTAGATTTTTGATTGATGATGTGCTAAATAGCACCATCTTCCATTCATTAATTGGAAGTACAACCAATAGATATAGATATTGTTAGAAATAATTCATTTGGACTCATCCTCTATTCTAATCAGTATTAATCAATTTGATAGAATTATATAAAAGTTCTATATGTTGAGCTTTGAGCTGCAGATTTTAAATTCACTTTCTTAATTACCAAATCTTAACTACAAGCCTTTTACCCTTGGTTTTGGTTTTTTTTGTTTTGTTTTGTTTTGTTTTGTTTTTGTTTTCTTGTAATGGTGACCAAACCCAGTGTAGCAGAAGGGAGTCATAGATACTCCCCACCAAATATATATTTGCATCATTAAATTATTCTGTCTTATCCAACAGGAGCAGGTGACCATCTTTTCACAAAGTTATGACCAATTAGATGCCCCATGTTTCACCAATCTGTGATAGTTCCTATTCATCTAACCTAAGGAGAAATACATTTACTTAATGACTATGTAGTAAATGGAGATATTCCTTGCTTCATCCAACTCATGACTCTGCTGTTATATTATCTTGCTTATTTTTTAAAGATTAAAGTACTTTATTTATATCAGTTAATAAATAGCAGTCAATTGATCATATTTGATTCTCTCAACAATATTATTATAATTGAATTTTACAAACAATTAAATGATATAATTGATTGATCTTTTGATTAACAACAACAACAATACAGATACACATGGATGTTTTGATCTGTTCCATTTCTCATCTGACTGTTTCATTGATCTTTAGGCAGCCTGGTGACCCCCTGATAAAGTGATTCATCACTTAACCTCTGAGAAGAACTAAATATCTCATAGTTGACCATCATACTTATTGCTTTTATTGTGTATAATGTATTCCCAGTTTCACTTCTTTCATTCATCATCAGTTCATGTATCTTTCTATGTCTTTCTAAAATCTGCATTTTCATCATTTTTTATAGAACAATAATATTTCCTTATCTTCATATATCATTACTTATTCAGCCATTCCCCAGTTCATGGGCATCTATTCATTTTATAATTCTTTGTTACCAACAAAAGCTCTGCTACAAACATTTTTGCACATATGGGTCTTTTTTCTTTCTTTATGATTTCCTTGGGATACAGATCCAAGAGTGGAATTTCTTGGTCAAAAGGTATACACATTTTGATAACCCTTTGAGCATAGTTCCAGATGGCTCTCCAGAATGATTGGATCACTTTACAGCTCCACCAATACATTAGTGTCCCAGTTTCCCCATATCTCCTCCAATATTTATCATCTTTTCCTATCAAGTTAGCCAATCTGAGAGGTGGGAGGTAGAACATCAGAGTTGTTTTAATCTGCATGTCTTAAACGAAAGGGGATTTAGAACATTTTTTCTTACATTTATAGATGGCTTTAATTTTGTCATCAGAAAATTATCTGTTCATATCCTTTGACTATTTATTATTTTGCTTATTTTAGCTTATGTGTCACATGTCAATCAATGGAATTATTCTGTCTCTGATACAGCTTTTTCAGAATGTTTACATACCTGTGCTATAAAAATAGGGCCTGGAAGGAAGAGGCATCACAGATTGTGAGGAAGATCTGAGATCCACATTATTAGCAAAAATGATAGACCCTTTAATAAAGTGACATTGGCACAGAACTATGCTTCAGTCTTTTACTACAGGTGGGATAATTTTCATATCTATAATGGCCCTCTCTCTCTCTCTCTTTCTCTCTACATCTGTATATGTAGAGAGAGAGAGAGGGAGACAGACAGACAAATAGATAGGTAGACAGAGGCAGAAAAAGACACATAAACACATATAGGGACAGAGAAAAGGGGTTAGGGACAAGAAGTCAATTAAAATCCCACTTGGATTTTGATAGAGAAGACTGAGTTCTTGAATAATGTGCCAATTTCATTCTAGTGCTTCCCCCTTTGTCTCTGAATGTATGTTTGCATAATGTGTCCTCTTTTAAATTGTAAGTTCCTCTTAAATTTTTATTTTAAAAATGAATGTTAAATGTATTGGTCAACCTGCCATCTGGGAGGGCAAGGGAGGGGAAAAAATTGGAACAAGGGGTTTGGCAATTGTCAATGTTGTAAAAATTACCCATGCAAATATCTGGTAAATAAAAATTATTAATTAAAAAAATAAATAAAATAAATAAATTGTAAGTTCCTTGTGAGCAGAGACTGTCTTTTGCCTCTTTTTGCATTTCTAGTACTTAGGACAGTGCCTAGCTTATGGTAGACACAATAAATATTTATTGAACTTAATTGGAAGACCCTAAGTGAAAAAACTCATAAAATTATAGGTTTAAATTGGGAAAGTATCACAGAGGTCCAGTCAAAACATCTTTGTTCTGCTTATGAAAATACTAACGTCCAGAGAAGAAAAATAATTTGCCAGTGGTCATTTGGATTCACTATAATTGGTGACTGAGTAAATGACTAAGCCAGGATTTGACCCCAAATTTGCTTATCTCCAATACAATATTTCTTTTACTGTGCCACACTACCAATCATTTTTACCTACAGCCAAAATGTTTACCTAAATGGAAGAATGTTCTGATGATGAGCCTCTCCCCAAATAAAAAATTATCTGATCTTTAGGTATTCATATGACAATAATCCCATCTATTCTCAGTGTGTTTCCAAATTGATGAAACACACCAAAGCTTCTCTTCTACTCCCATTGACTTTGAGATCTCAAAATCACTCCTTACAAGAGAATGCTCAAGCCTGTGTAAACTAGATTGACAAAGCCAATTGTTTAAGTATGAGCATTTATACCTCATAATAATAAGCAATAATAATAATGTCTAACATTTATATAGTGCTTATCATATTTCCACCAGTATGCCAAGCACTTTACAATTATTTCTTTTGTACCTCAAAACAACTTCTGGGATACAGGTGCTATTATTATCTCATTTTACAAACCAGGAAACTGCAGCACAGGTTAAGTGATTTATCTAGCATCATACATCTGCTACATTTCTGAAGCAAGATTTTAACTCAAATCTTCCCGACTCCAGACTCAACACTTTATTCACTGTGACATCTAGCTGTCATTCAGTGCTTAATTTATTATACTGTTGATTGTCTGGACTTAAGAGAGTGATGGAAAAAAAGCTAGTAATGCATATTGAACTTAAAAGTATTCTGTGTACACATCTATCCTCCTTTCTCCCTAAGTCCATTGTTATTTTTTTTTTTTTTACCAGTAGACCTCTGCTTTCAATTTTTAATACTATTCTTGAAGTAGAAAGATGTCTTAAGTAAAGATTTGAATTTGACATTTGAAATATAATTCTGTTTCAATCATCAGGAAGTTATAAATAATTATTTTTCAAATGTATTCATTAAGAATAATTGGAAGCAGGAGGCATAACCAAAATGACAAAGGGAAAGTAAGGTCTCTCCTGAGGTTTCCCCAAGACTCCTCAAAATATCTTTAAATAATGCCTCTAAACAAATTTTAGAACATCAGAATGCACAGAAAGTCAGAGTGGAATAATTTTCTATCCAGAGTTGGCTTGGAAAGTTGACAGGAAAGATGTGTTGCATTTGAGAAGGTCTGGAATACAGTCTCAGAGCAGGCCATATCAGCACAAGTCACACTACCACAGGCCAGGCCCCCACAAAAACAGGAAGCGGCAAAGATCGCCAGAGATTACATCCTACAGAAGTGAAGGACAACCCAACAAGGAAGGTTTGGCGTGTTAAAGTGTGAGAGGAGAGAGGACAGCTGGTCAAAGAGAGATTTCAGGGCCATTCTTACTGGCTAGCAGAACTCTATTGCTTTGCCCATGCTCAGATTTAGGTAGCAGTGCTGTCTTACAGTATAGGCCCTTAGTAAGACCTTTGAAAACAGCCAAATAAAACCTCAAAATCTTGGAATGTTGCACCCTCCATCCTGGAAACAGAGCCCTACTTTAATAAACAATTAAAAGCCAAGTAATAGTCTGGGGAATTGACTAGAAAAAATGAGAAAAAGATTATCAAAGTCCACTCAGAAGACAATAACAAAGTCAAAGTCCCTTTATGTAAAGTCTACAAGAAAAATAAAATTGGTCCCAGACTGTGGAAGAGTTCAAAAGGAATTTTGAAAATCAAATAACAGAGATGGAAGAAAAATTAGAAAAAAAAAATTAAGAATGGTGCAAAAGAAAATAGAAAAAGCTAATGAGAAGAATCCCTAAAAACAAAATTGGTCAAGTGGGAAAAGAGTTACTAAAAATTACTGAGGAAAATAATTTCTTTAAAATTAGAATTTAGCAAACAGCAGCTAATAACTTTATAAAAAATCAAGTTACAATAGAAAAAATCTAAAAGGATGGAAAAATAGGGAAAATGTGAAATATCTTACTGGGGGGAAATGACCCAGAAAATAGTTCCAGAAAATATAATTTTAAATTGTTGGTCTACCTGAATGACATGATCAAAAAATATACCCTGAACATCATTTTTCAAGAAATTATTAAGGAAAATGTTTCTGATATTCTAGAACTAGAGGATAAAAAGAAATTGAAAGAATCCATCAATCTGCTAAAAATGAAAAGTAACAGAAATATTACAGCCAAATTCCAAAATTCCCAGGTCAAGAAGAAAATATTGCAAACATACAGAAAGAAACAATTCATAGAATAGTCACAGTCGGATAACACAAGATTTAGCAGTTTCTACATTAAAGAATCAAAGGGCATGTAGTATGATATTTCAGAGAGATAAGATTGCAACCAAGAGTCACCTACCTAGAAAAACTGAGTATAATTTTTCAGGGGAAAAGGAGAATATTAAGTGAAATAAAGAATTTTTGAGAAATTGTGTTGAAGAGGCCAGAGTCAAATAGAAAATTTGATTTTCAAATACAAGCCTCAGAAAAAGCATAAATCAAGAAAGGGAAATCATAAAAGACTTAAGATTTATCTCTTTATATTCCTACATGGGAAGATGAAACTTGCAATCCAGAGGAAGCTTCTAATTATTATGGCAATTAGAGTAAGTATGTATAGGCAGAAGGTATAGGTATGAATTGACTATAAAAGGATAATATCAAGGAAAATTAAATTAGGGTGAGTCGGGGGCAGAGCCAAGATGGCGGAGAAGAAACACACGACTCTGTGAACGTCCTTACTCCCTCACAACCAATTAGATAAATCAGCCTCAGAAATAGTGTTGGACTGATAGATACCACAAGGACTGGAAGCACGACTTACCAGCTGAAGAGAATCTGGAGTTTCAACAGAAAAGGTCAGTTCCCAGGGGAGGAAGAAGAGAGGCCAGCACAGACGACCGGGTGCTAGCATACTGCGCCGATCGCGCTGGGAAGGGCTCTGGGATCAGAGAAGCCACTGAGATAAAGGAATTTGGCACAGGCTGTTAGCTCTTCTCTGCTTATAATACAGCAGTTCAAAGGAGAAATCTAAACTACTTTAAAAATTCAAAGATAGATTAGATCTTCCTGGATCCTAGGGGTGATTCAGCAGATCTCAGCACTGGGGTGTGTGGCCCCAAACTCCCACCTGAGACTAGTTAAGAGATTGAGAAGTGGACATAAAGATCTCAAAATTAAATGTAGGAAGGCAGAAATAATAAATGCCTTCTTCTCAGATCACAATGCAATAAAAGCTACATTCAGTAAAAAGTTAGGGGTAAATAGACCAAAAAGTAATTGGAAAATGAATCATCTCATCTTAAAGAATGACTGGGTGAAACAGCAAATTATAGAAACAATTAATAATTTCACCCAAGATAATGACAATGATGAGACATCATACCAAAATCTTTGGGATGCAGCTAAAGCAGTAATAAGGGGAAATTTTATATCTTTAGAGGCTTATTTGAAGAAAATAGAGAAAGAGAAGATTAACTAATTGGGCTTACAACTTAAAAGGCTAGAAAAAGACCAAATTATAAACCCCCAACCAAAAATTAAACTTGAAATACAAAAATTAAAAGGAGAAATCAATAATATTGAAAGTAAAAAAAACTATTGAATTAATAAATAAAACCAAGAGTTGGTTTTATGAAAAAGCCAATAAAATAGATAAACCTTTGGTAAATTTGATCAAAAAAAAGAAAGAGGAAAATCAAATTGATAGGCTTACAAATGAAAAGGGGGATCTTTCCACCAATGAAGAGGAAATTAGAGAAATAATAAGGAGTTACTTTGCCCAACTTTATGCCAATAAATTTTTTTTTATTATATATATATATATATATTTTATAATATTATCCCTTGTATTCATTTTTCCAAATTACCCCCCTTTCCTCTATTCCCTCCCCCCGACGACAGGCAATACCATACATTTTACATGTGTTACAATATAGTCTAAGTACAATACATGTGTGTGAATATCATTTTCTTGTTTATGCCAATAAATTTGATAACTTAAGTGAAATGGATGACTTCCTCCAAAAATATAGGCTCCCTAGATTAACAGAGGAAGAGATAAATTGCTTAAATAATCCCATTTCAGAAAAAGAAATAGAACAAGCTATTAATCAACTCCCCAGGAAAAAATCCCCAGGACCAGATGGATTCACATGTGAATTCTACCAAACATTTAAAAAACAATTAGCCCCAATGCTATATAAACTATTTGAAAAAATAGGGGATGAAGGAGTCCTACCAAACTCCTTTTATGACACAGACATAGTACTGATACCTAAACCAGGTAGATTGAAAACTGAGAAAGAAAATTATAGACCAATCTCCTTAATGAATATTGATGCTAAAATCTTAAATAAGATATTAGCAAAAAGACTTCAGAAAATCATCTCCAGGATAATACACTATGATCAAGTAGGATTTATTCCAGGAATGCAGGGCTGGTTTAATATTAGGAAAACTATTAATATAATTGACCATATTAATAATCAAATTAATGAGAACCATATGATCATCTCAATAGATGCAGGGAAAGCATTTGACAAAATCCAACATCCATTCCTACTAAAAACTCTTGAAAGGATAGGAATAAATGGACTATTCCTTAGAATAATCAGGAGCATATATTTAAGACCTTCAGTAAGCATAATATGCAATAGAAATAAACTGCAACCTTTCCCAGTAAGATCAGGAGTGAAACAAAGTTGCCCACTATCACCATTACTATTCAATATAGTACTAGAAACGCTAGCCTCGGCAATAAGAGCCAAGAAAGAGATTCAAGGAATTAGAGTAGGAAATGAGGAAATCAAACTATCACTTTGTGCAGATGACATGATGGTATATTTAGAGAACCCC
Source organism: Sminthopsis crassicaudata (assembly GCF_048593235.1). Classification (NCBI taxonomy): domain Eukaryota; kingdom Metazoa; phylum Chordata; class Mammalia; order Dasyuromorphia; family Dasyuridae; genus Sminthopsis; species Sminthopsis crassicaudata. Next base: position 380,812,152 of record NC_133618.1, read on the forward strand.
AAAGACTCTGCTAAAAAGCTACTAGAAATAATTCAAAATTTCATCAAAGTGGCAGGATACAAAATAAATCCACATAAATCCTCAGCATTTTTATATATCACTAACAAAATGCAACAGCAAGAGATACAAAGAGAAATTCCATTCCAAACAAATGTTGAGAGTATAAAGTATTTGGGAATCCATCTACCAAAGAAAAGTCAGGAATTATATGAGAAAAATTACAAAACACTTGCCACAAAAATAAAGTCAGATTTAAATAATTGGAAAGACATTCAGTGCTCTTGGATAGGCCGAGCAGAATATAATAAAGATGACAATACTCCCCAAACTAATCTATTTATTTAGTGCTATACCAATCAGACTCCCAAGAAACTATTTCAATGACCTAGAAAAAATAACAACAAAATTCATATGGAGGAATAAAAGGTCGAGAATTGCAAGGGAACTAATGAAAAAAAAACTCAGAGGAAGGTGGTCTAAGTGTACCTGATCTAAAGCTATATTATATAGCAGCAGTCACCAAAACCATTTGGTATTGGCTAAGAAATAGACAGGTAGATCAGTGGAACAGATTAGATACAAAGGACAAAAAAGGGTACATATATAGCAACCCAATCTTTGACAAACCCAAAGATACCAACATTAGGGACAAAAATTCATTATTCGGAAAAAACTGTTGGGAAAACTGGAAATTAGTATGGCAGAAATTAGATAAGGATCCACACTTAACACCATATACCAAGATAAGATCAAAATGGGTCCATGATTTAGGCATAAAGAAGGAGATCATAAATAGATTAGAGGAACAGAGGATAATTTACCTCTCAGACTTGTGGAGGAGGAAGGAATTTATGACCAGAGGAGAACTAGAGATCATTATTGATCACAAAATAGAAGATTTTGATTACATCAAACTAAAAAGTTTCTGTACAAATAATACTAATGCAAACAAGATTAGAAGGGAAGTAACAAATTGGGAAAATATTTTTAAAAGTAAAGGTTCTGACAAAGGTCTCATTTCCAAAATATATAGAGAACTGACCCTGATTTATAGGAAACCAAACCATTCTCCAATTGATAAATGGTCAAGGGATATGAACAGACAATTCTCAGATGATGAAATTGAAACTATTTCCACTCATATGAAAGAGTGTTCCAAATCACTACTGATCAGAGAAATGCAAATTAAGACAACTCTGAGATACCACTACACACCTGTCAGATTGGCTAAGATGACAGGAACAAATAATGATGAATGTTGGAGGGGATGTGAGGAAACTGGGACACTAATACATTGCTGGTGGAGTTGCGAAAGAATCCAGCCATTCTGGAGAGCAATCTGGAATTATGCCCAAAAAGTTATCAAACTGTTCATACCCTTTGACCCAGCAGCGCTACTACTGGGATTATATCCCAAAGAAATACTAAAAAGCGGAAAGAGACATATATGTGCCAAAATGTTTGTGGCAGCTCTTTTTGTAGTAGCTAGAAACTGGAAGATGAATGGATGTCCATCAGTTGGAGAATGGTTGGGTAAATTATGGTATATGAAGGTTATGGAATATTATTGCTCTGTAAGAAATGACCAGCAGGAGGAATACAGAGAGGCCTGGAGAGACTTAAATCAACTGATGCTGAGTGAAATGAGCAGAACCAGAAGATCACTGTACACTTCAACAACAATACTGTATGAGGATGTATTCTGATGGAAGTGGAAATCTTCAACATAAAGAAAAACCAGAAGATGGCGGCGTGGAGGCAGACAGCTGCTTGAGCTCCTCGTTTTCTCTCAGAACTTACTTCATGACAAGCCTCTGACTTAATGCTTGACCCAGAAAGAAATCCACAAATTATCACCAAGAGAAGACATCCTTGAAAGTCGCCAGAAAAGGTCTGTGTTTGTTCAGGGGAGGGTCACTCAGACTGGGCGCAGACGGAGGGCAGACAGCCAGAGCAAGACAGGCAGCTCACACAGCTCAGACCAGAGGGGGAGGGGTGTGATCTCTGCCGTTTCTCTGAAAGGGCTTTTGCCCCAGTGTGGATGCTCCGTCTTGGCAGCAAGCCAGGAGCGGTGGAGAGGGTGTAAACACCGGAGGTGAAGATTAAAACCCCAGAAAGCCAGCATCTCTCAGAGCCCGGCCACCCCCAACCCCCACCTGGACTGACTCGGTGCGTTCTCGGAGCCTCAGAGCGCAGACTCAGTACAGTCATTGCTGTTCTGTTAGTGGCTCTCTGCTGCCCTACCCCCAGTCTGTAGAGGAAGCCCATTAATACCATCCAGCCCTATCCCCCGCAAAACAGACCAATTGTTTCTCTTGTCAGTTTGTTTTCTTTGATTCCTACTCTGACAAAATGAACAAAAAATTCAAAAGGGCTCTAACCATTGACAGCTTCTGTGTGGAGAGGGAGCAGACTTCAAATGCTGAAGAGACTAGAAACAGAATGTCCGAAGATGTATCCCCTGGGAGGGATATAAGCTGCTCCTCAATACAAAAGAACCTCATAGAGGAAATCAAAAAGGCTCTCACAAGAGAGCTGGAAGAGAAATGGGAAAAGGAAAGGGAAGCTTGGCAAGAGAGCCTGGAGAAGTCATCCCATGCATTCAAAGACAGAATGGATAAAGAAATCAAATCATTGAGAAACAAGATTAGTGAGCTGGAAAAGGTAAACAACTTCAAGGAAAACAGGATTAGTGAGCTGGAAAAGGTAAACAACTCCAAGGAAAACAGGATTAGAGAGCTGGAAAAAGAAATCAGCTCTCTAAAAAATAAAATGGATACAATGGAAAAAAATTCCATAGAAGATAAAAACTCAATTGGACAATTACAAAGAGATATAAAAAAAGTGAGTGAAGAAAATACATCATTGAAAATTAGACTGGAACAAGTAGAAATGAATGACTCAAGGAGAAACCAAGAGGGAGTCAAGCAAAACCAGAGAAATGAAACAATTGAAAAGACTGTCAAGTACCTTACCAGAAAGACAACAGACCTGGAAAACAGATCCAGGAGAGACAATTTGAGAATAATCGGACTCCCTGAAAAATGGGAGGAAAAAAAGAGCTTGGACACCATTTTCGAGGAAATTATCAAAGAGAACTGCCCAGACGTTTTGGAAACAGAGGGTAAAATAGACATTGAGAAAATTCATCGATCACCTACTGAAAGGGACCCTAAAATCAAAACGCCAAGAAATATAGTGGCCAAGTTCAAGAACCATCAGACAAAGGAAAAGATATTGGAAGCTGCTAGAAAAAAACAATTCAGATATGGAGGATCCACAATAAGGATAACACAGGATCTAGCAGCGTCCACATCAAAAGAATGCAGGGCCTTGAACATGATATTGCTAAAGGCTAAGGAACTTGGTATGCAGCCAAGAATAACTTACCCAGCAAGAATGAGCATCGTTTTCCAGGGAAGAAGATGGATATTTAACGAAATAAATGAATTCCATCTATTTTTGATGAAAAAACCAGACCTACATAAAAGGTTTGATCTTCAAATACAGAACTCAAGAGACTTCTAAAAAAGGTAAAAAGAAATCTTGAGAACTATACTTCTGTCAAAAAAATATGTAAAGAACATATGTACAATTTGTCTTAGAAACTAGAGGTGGAAAGGAGATTATATCATAAAAAAGTATAAAGTGGTGGTACTACATCTCATGAAGAGGCAAAGTAACCTATTATATCTGAGAGAAAGAAAGGAGGGAGATGAACATAGCGTGTATCAATAGACATATTCGATTCATGGTGAAACTTCTTCCACTTCATTGAAAAGTGAAAGGGAAGGAGTAAGCTAAGGGGAAGGGAATACAGTAATTTCGAGGAAAAGGGATAAAATAAGGGGAGGATCTTTTAGGTGGGGGAGGGATCCTAAAAAGGGAGGGCTGTGAAAAGCAAGTGGTGTTTACCAGTTTAATATTGGATAGGAGGGTAAAAGGGAAGGAAAGGGGAAAAGCATAAGCAGGGGTTAATAGGATGGCAAGCAATATAGAATTAGTCCTTCTAACCATAAATGTGAATGGGGCAAACTGCCTCATAAAGAGGAAGCAGTTAGCAGACTGGATTAAAAGTCAGAATCCTACTATATGTTGTTTACAGGAAACACACCTGAAACAGGATGAGACATTCAAACTAAAAGTAAAAGGGTGGAGCAGAATCTATTATGCTTCAGGCAAAACCAAAAAAGCAGGAGTAGCCATCCTCATCTCAGATCAAGCAAAAACAAAAATTGATCTAATTAAAAGAGATAAGGAAGGGCATTATATCCTGCTAAAGGGAAGCATCAATAGTGAAGCAGTATCAATATTAAACATATATGCACCAAGTGGTGCAGCATCTAAATTCTTAAAAGAGAAATTAAGAGAGCTGCAAGAGGAAATAGATAGCAAAACTATAATAGCGGGAGATCTCAACCTTGCACTATCAGAATTAGATAAATCAAACCACAACATAAATAAGAAAGAAGTCAAAGAGGTAAATAGAATACTAGAAAAGTTTGATATGATAGATCTTTGGCGAAAGCTAAATGGAGACAGAAAGGAATATACTTTCTTCTCAGCAGTTCATGGTACCTATACAAAAATTGATCATATACTAGGGCATAAAAACCTCAAAATCAAATGCAGTAAGTCAGAAATAGTAAATGCATCCTTTTCAGACCATAATGCAATCAAAATAACATTTAATAAAAAGCCAGGGGAAAATAGACCAAAAAATAATTGGAAACTAAATAATCTTATACTAAAGAATGATTGGGTAAAACAGCAAATCATAGACATAATTAAAAACTTCACCCAAGAAAATGACAATAATGAGACATCATACTAAAATGTGTGGGATACAGCCAAAGCAGTAATTAGGGGAAGTTTTATATCTCTACAGGCCTACTTGCATAAAATAGAGAAAGAGAGGGCCAACGAATTGGGTTTACAACTAAAATTGCTAGAAAAGGAACAAATTAAAAACCCCCAGACAAACACAAAACTTGAAATTCAAAAAATAAAAGGTGAGATTAATAAAATTGAAAGTAAAAAAACTATTGAATTAATTAATAAAACTAAGAGTTGGTTTTATGAAAAAACCAACAAAATAGACAAACCCTTAGTAAACCTGATTAAAAAAAGGAAAGAGAAAAAGCAAATTGATAGTCTTGAAAATGAAAAGGGTGAACTCACCACTAATGAAGAGGAAATTAGAACAATAGTTAGGAGTTACTTTGCTCAACTTTATGCCGATAAATTCGATAACTTAAATGAAATGGAAGAATACCTTCAAAAATATAGCTTGCCCAGATTAACAGAGGAAGAAGTAAGTAGTCTAAATAGTCCCATCTCAGAAAAAGAAATAGACCAAACTATTAACCAACTTCCTAAGAAAAAGTCCCCAGGACCAGATAGATTTACAGGTGAATTCTACCAAACATTTAAAGAACAACTAACTCCAATGCTATGTAAACTATTTGAAAAAATAGGGATTGAAGGAGTCCTACCAAATTCCTTCTATGACACAGACATAGTACTGATACCTAAACCAGGTAGATCGAAAACTGAGAAAGAAAACTATAGACCAATTTCCTTAATGAATATTTATGCTAAAATCTTAAATAAGATATTAGCAAATAGACTTCAGAAAATCATCCCCAGGATAATACACTATGACCAAGTGAGATTTATACCAGGAATGCAGGGCTGATTTAATATTAGGAAAACTATTAGTATAATTGACCATATTAATAATCAAATTAATAAAAACCATATGATCATCTCAATAGATGCAGAAAAGGCATTTGATAAAATCCAACATCCATTCCTACTAAAAACGCTTGAGAGTTTAGGAATAAATGGACTATTCCTTAAAATAATAAGGAGCATATATTTAAAACCTTCAGTAAACATCATATGTAATGGTGATAAACTGCAACCTTTCCCAGTAAGATCAGGAGTGAAACAAGGTTGCCCACTATCACCATTACTATTCAATATTGTACTAGAAACTCTAGCCTTGGCAATAAGAGCCGAGAAAGAGATTCAAGGAATTAGAGTAGGAAATGAAGAAATCAGATTGTCACTTTTCGCAGATGACATGATGGTATACTTAGAGAACCCCAAAAACTCTGCTAAAAAGCTATTAGAAATAATTCAGAATTTTAGCAAAGTCGCAGGATACAAAATAAATCCACATAAATCCTCAGGATTTTTATACATTACCAACACAATCCAACAGCAAGAGATACAAAGAGAAATTCCATTCAAAATAACAGTCGATAGTATCAAATATTTGGGAATATATCTACCAAAGGAGAGTCAGGAATTATATGAGCAAAATTACAAAACACTTGCCACAAAAATAAAGTCAGATTTAAATAATTGGAAAGACATTCAATGTTCTTGGATAGGCCGAGCAAATATAATAAAGATGACAATACTCCCCAAACTAATCTATTTATTTAGTGCTATACCAATCAGACTCCCAAGAAACTATTTTAATGACCTAGAAAAAATAACAACAAAATTCATATGGAAGAATAAAAGGTCGAGAATTGCAAGGGAACTAATGAAAAAAAAGTCAGAGGAAGGTGGTCTAAGTGTACCTGATTTAAAGCTATATTATAAAGCAACAGTCACCAAAACCATTTGGTATTGGCTAAGAAATAGACTAGTTGATCAGTGGCATAGGTTAAGTTCACAGGGCAAGATAGTAAATAAAAATAGCAATCTAATCTTTGACAAACCCAAAGATCCCAAATTTTGGGATAAGAATTCATTATTTGACAAAAACTGCTGGGAAAACTGGAAATTAGTATGGCAGAAACTAGGCATGGACCCACATTTAACACCACATACTAAGATTAGATCAAAATGGGTCCAAGATTTAGGCACAAAGAACAAAATCATAAATAAATTGGAGGAACATGGGATGGTTTACCTCTCAGACTTGTGGAGGAAGAAGGAGTTTGTGTCCAAGGGAGAACTAGAGACCATTATTGATCACAAAATAGAACATTTTGATTACACCAAATTAAAAAGTTTCTGCACAAACAAAACTAATGCAAACAAGATTAAAAGGGAAGTAACAAATTGGGTAAACATTTTTACAGTTAAAGGTTCTGATCAAGGCCTCATCTCCAAAATATACAGAGAATTGACTTTAATTTATAAGAAATCAAGCCATTCTCCAATTGATAAATGGTCAAAGGATATGAACAGACAATTTTCAGATGATGAAATTAAAACTATTTCCACTCATATGAAAGAGTGTTCCAAATCACTATTGATCAGAGAAATGCAAATTAAGACAACTCTGAGGTATCATTACACACCTGTCAGATTGGCTAAGATGACAGGAACAAATAACGATGAATGTTGGAGGGGCTGTGGGAAAACTGGGACACTGATGCATTGTTGGTGGAGTTGTGAAAGAATCCAACCATTCTGGAGAGCAATCTGGAATTATGCCCAAAAAGTTATCAAAATGTGCATATCCTTTGATCCAGCAGTGCTACTACTGGGCTTATACCCCAAGGAACTACTAGAGAAGGGAAAGGGTCCTGTATGTGCCAAAATGTTTGTGGCAGCCCTTTTCATAGTGGCTAGAAGCTGGAAGATGAATGGATGTCCATCAATTGGAGAATGGTTGGGTAAACTATGGTATATGAATGTTATGGAATATTATTGTTCTATAAGAAATGACCAACAGGAGAAATATAGAGAGGCTTGGAGAGACTTACATCAACTGATGCTGAGTGAAACGAGCAGAACCAGAAGATCATTATACACTTCAACAATGATACTGTACGAGGATGTATGCTGATGGAAGTGGATTTCTTCAACATAGAGAAGAGCTAATCCAATTCCAATTGATTAATGATGGAAAGAACCAGCTACATCCAGAAAAGGAACACTGGGAAATGAATGTAAACTGTTATTTTTACCTTCTGAATCCAATTCTTCCTGTGCAACAAAAAATTCGGTTCTACACACATATATTGTATCTAAATTATACTGTAATATATTTAACATATATAAGACTGCTTGCCATCTGGGGGAGGGGTTTGGGGGAGGAAGGGAAAAAATCTGAATAGAAGTAAGTGCAAGGGATAATGTTGTAAAAAAATTACCCATGCATATGTACTGTCAAAAAATGTTATAATTATAAAATAAAATAAAAAATTAAAAAAAAAAAAAAAAAGAATCAAGGGTTGTAAAAATAAGACAATAACAACATTTGTGGTCCAAAAAAAAAAAAAAAAAAAAAAAAAAAAGGAAAACCAACTCACTTCCAGTTGATCAATGATAGACAGAGGTAGCTACACCCAGAGAAGAAACACTGGGAAGTGAATGTAAATTGTTAGCACTAATATCTGTCTGCCCAGGTTACATGTACCTTCGGAATCTAAAGTTTATTGTGCAACAAGAAAATGATATTCACACACACACAAAAAAAATAATAATATTAGTAAACCAAACTCTTCCCTGGTTCTTCTGCTCACTCCCTAGATATTCCACTCTCTTGAGACTTTAAAAAGTTGTTCTCCTCAAAAGCGCATTAATTAATACCTGTAACTTTATCTTGTTTAGTCATATTTTGGTTAAGTCCCTAAGCTATTTCATATAATAAATGGCAAAACTTATAACCTGTAATAAATGTCTGATTGAAGATGTAAAAAAAAAAAAAATTAAAAAAAAGATGCCAGACAGAGTCCTGAATAGAAAATTTAAAAAGAAAATGCCACATTATATCATTTTTCCAGCTCTCGTTGGAATAAAGAGAAAGACAGAGAAATCTGTGTACACTATAACTGAAATCTCACCCAAGACAAGCCAAGGGTAGTACTTCAATGCCCATCAACTAGAAGTGGACCAATGTTGTCACCCAAAGAAGTGATTCAATATAGGTAGAAGCCTGCATAGTTCAGGATGCACAAACAGATGCCAACTTGGAGCTCTGTCATTCACTACATAGTTTGCAACCACAGATGCACCATGGATTAATCAGGAAACATAAGTCTAAAGAACATATCACAGAATGATAATTAGATTACATAGCTCTGTACAGGAACTAATCTGGGTTACATTGTCAGTCATAAACCTTTGAGGAGATTGAAACAGAATAAATAAGATAGCAATTCAAGACTAATAAGAAAGATGTAATTGTACTACTCTGAATTACCAGAACTTTCCAGCTAGTAATAGTAGCTGAGGCCAGGGCAAGTCTCATAGAACTTATTATCAAGGGCAAAATATTACTATAAGCTTCCATTTAAAAAAAAGAGCATCAAGGAGCAACAATCAGAATGACTAAGGACCTGGCAACTTTTACAGTAAAGAATCAGTAGTCTTGGAATACCATATTCCAGAAGGCAAAAGACCTGGTGTTATAAGCAAGAATTAATTACTCAGCAAGACTCAGCATCATCTTTTAGGAGAGGATATAGAGCTTCAGAGCTTCAGAAAAGTAAGAGAATTTCAATCATTTCTATGAAAAAATGAAAACTAAATAGAAAATTAAATTTACAAACATAGGGCACAAGAGAACCACAAAAAGTAAATAGGGGAAATACACACCCATAAATATACATATATAGGATATAAAGAAATAAAGAGCTGGTAATCATAACTGTAAATGTGAATGGAATGAACTTTCCCATAAAAGAGAAGCAGATAGCAGAGTGGATTAAAAAAAACAGAATCTTACAGTATGTTGTTTATAAGAAATACATTTGAAACAGAGACATACAGAATAAGGGTAAACGGCTGGAGTAGAATTTATTATGCTTCAGCCAAAGCAAAACAAAAAAAACAAAGCAAAAAAAAAAAAAAAGCAGGAGTAGCAATTTTGATATCAGATAAAGCAAAAGTAAAAATAAATCTAATTAAAACTGATAAGGGAAGAAACATCTTATTAAAGGTACCATAGACAATTAAGGAGTATGCATATTAAATGCATATTAATCAAGTGCTACAGCATCCAAATTCTTTGAAAAGTTAACACAGTTATAGGAAGAAATAGCAAAACTATATTATTAGGGGACTTCAAACTTTCAGAATTAGATAAATTTAACTACAAGAGAAACAAGAAAGAAACTAAAGTGCTTAATAGAATCTTAGAAAACTTAGATATGATAAAACCTCTGGAGAAAACTAAATGAAGATAGTCATATCCCTTTTTTAAAAGAAATACCTAGTAACTACACAAAAACTGCTTCAATATTAAGGAATAAACACTTCGTGATAAAATGAAGAAAGGCAGAAATAGTAAATGCTTCCTTTCAGATATCAATTCAATAAAAAATATGTTCAATAAAGAGTCAGATAAAGATAGCCTAAAATAATTGGAAATTAAATAATCTAATTTTAAAAAATTAATGGATGAAATAACAAATCATAGAAACAATCAATAATTTTACCCAAAGAATCGCAGCAATGAGACAATATACCAAGATCTATGGGATTCAATCAAAATAGTCTTAGAGGAAATTTTATCTCTTTAAATACTAACATGAGTAAAATAGAGAAAGAAGAAATCAATGAATTGGGTATGCAACTGGAAAAATTAGAAAGAGAACAAATTTAAAGCCCCCAATTAAATGCCAAATTAGAGATTCTATAACTCAAAGGAGAGATTAATAAATTTGAATCTAAAGAAATTATTGAACTAATTAAAAAAATACTAAGTTGCTTTTATGAAAAAAACAACAAAATAGATAGACTTTTAGTTAATTTGATTAAAAAGGGAAATAAAAAAGGATCAAAAAATTGAAAACAGTTAACATCACCAGTGAAGAAAAAAATAATTAAAGCAATAATTTAAAGCTATTTTCCCACCTGTATGCCAAAAATCTAGCAATCTAATTGAAATGGATGAATATTCATAGAAATATAAATTGCCCATATAAACAGATGAGAAAAGAAAATATTTAAAAAGTTCCATTTTAGAAAAAGAAATTGAATAATCCCTCAATGAATTCTTTATGGAAAAAAAATTCCAGGGCCAAATGGATTTACAAGTCAATTCTATGAAATATTTTTAAAAAAATATTAACTCTGAAACTGTGTAAACTAATTGGCAAAACAGAGAAAAAGGGAAAACTTGCAAATTACTTCTATGATAGAAATCCAATACTGATACCTAAACCAGGAAGAGCCAAACAGAAAGAAAATTATACACCAATATTCCTAATAAATATCATTAGATCACAGCAATTCATTGGCAAGATAATACATTATGACCGAGTGGGATTTAAACTGGGAACATTATTGACATATTTGACCTTATTAATAACAAAACTAACAAAAATCATGTAAAAATCTAAATAGATTGGGGAAGAAACAAAATGGTGGAGAGTAGACAAGTCTTTGAGCTCCTTCTGATTTCCCTTTGTTCAACACCAGATCAAGCCTCTGAACTAGTTTAGGAGTGATAGAGCACACACATATTTAAAGTATAACAAATTTCCATCCAAAGATATTTTGGAAGAACTTCGGGAAAGATATGTCTCAATCTGGCAGAGGGGAGAAGGTGGCCTAGAACGAAGAAGATGTCTCAGCACACAACAGAGGGATCCAGGGTAGCCCTAGGCACAGAAGCCTCAGCACTGAGGAAACTATGGAAAAACTCTTAATTTTGGCTAACAACCAAAATACAGGAACATGGGCTATTCTGTCCTGGTTCAGAAGCCACAACTAATCTGATCACATATTAGTCATGAGACATCCAACTACAGAAGACAAATAGTGAGCCCTTGAACTCCAGAATAACTAAGAACTTGGCCATACCAACTCAACCTTATAAGGAAGCTGGGAAGACTGGTTCTAAGACAGCATGAAGCCTTTTTCACATGGAAGCATGGAACCATCTCTTCTTTATCCCAAGTGCAGACCTCAACCTTTAAGAATGAATAAAATAAAAAAGAGCTCTGACCATAAATATTTTGTATGGTGATAGGGAAAAACATCTCAAATTCTGAGGGCACTAAAGGCAATACATCTACAGATGAAGCCTCCATCTCACAAGGCTCTCTTGGAAGAATTCACAAGAATCTTAAAAGAGAGTTAGAAGAAAAATGGAGAAAGAAAATGAGAACTCTGGAAAAGGAAACAGAATTTCTTTGAAGAAAATCATTCCTTAAAAATTACTTTTGGCAAAATAGAAAAAGAAAACAACTCTTTGAAAAATTTGTGAAATGGAGCTTCCGGCCAAGATGGCCCCATGGGGGCATATAGCTGCTTGAGCTCTGCGTTTTCTCTCAGAACTTACTTCATGACAAGCCTCAGAATTAATACTTGACTGGAAAAGAAACCCACAAATAATCACCAACAGAAGACATCTTTGAAATTCGCCAGAGAAGGTCTGTGTTTGCTTGGGGGAGGGGACTAGGAGCAAACTGAGGGCAGGCAGCAAAAGCAAGGCAGGCAGCGAGAGCAAGGCAGGCAGCTCACACAGCTCCCACAGGGAGGGGAGGGGTGCGATCTCTTCCATTTCTGTGAAACGACTTTTACCCCAGTGGGGATGTTCCATCTTTGCATCAAGCCAGGGGCAGAGGATAGGGTGTAAACACCAGAGGTGAAGAAGAAAACCTCAGAAATCTAGCATCTCTCAGGACTTGACCACACCCACACCCACCCAGAGTGACTAAGCTCATTCTTATAGCCACAGAGCTCAGACTCAGCACAGCCATTACTATCCTGTTAGAGCTTCGCTGCTGTCTCCCACAGTCTGTAGAGAAAGCCTGGTAACACAATCCAGACCCATTCCCCCAAAAAACAGACCAATTTTTTCTCTTGTCAATTTGTTTCTTTGATTCCCGCTCTGACAAAATGAACAAAAAATTGAAAAGGGCTCTAAACATCAACAGCTTCTGTATGGAGAGAGAGCAGACTTCAAACACTGAGGTGACTAAAAGCAAATTGTCTCCAGAGGAATCCCCTAAGGGGGATATGATCTGCTCCTAAATACATAAGACTCTCATAGAGGAAATCAAAAAGGCTCTCACAAGAGAGCCAGAAGAGAAAAAGAAAAAGGAAAGGGAATTTTGGCAAGAGAGCCTGGAGAAGTTGTCCCATGCATTTAAAGACAGAGTGGATAAAGAAATCAAATCATTGAAAAACAAAATTAGTGAATTAGAAAAGGTAAACAACTCCAAGGAAAACAGGATTAGTGAGCTGGAAAAAGAAAACAGCTCTCTAAAAAATAAAATTGATAAAATGGAAAAAATTTCCATAGAACATAAAAACTCAATTGGACAATTACAAAAAGATATTAAAAAGTGAGTGAAGAAAATACATCATTGAAAATTAGAATGGAACAAGTAGAAATGAATGACTCCAAGAGAAACCAAGAAGTAGTCAAGCAAAACAAGAAAAACGAAACAATTGAAAAGAATGTAAAGTACCTTATTGGAAAGACAACAGACCTAAAAAACAGATCCAAGAGAGACAATTTGAGAATAATCAGACTCCCTGAAAAATGTGAGTAAAAAAAGATCCTGGACACTATTTTCCAGGAAATTATCAAAGAGAAGTGCCCAGACGTTTTGGAAAGAGAGTAAAATAGACATTGAAAAAATTCATCGATCACCTATTGAAAAGGACCCTAAAATCAAAACGCCAAGAAATATAGTGGCCAAGTTCAAGAACCATCAGGCAAAGGAAAAAATATTGGAAGATGCTAGATAAAAGCAATTCAGATATGGAGGAGCCACAATAAGGATAACCCAGAATCTAACAGCGTCCATCTTAAAACAATGAAGGGCTTGGGATATGATATTCTGAAAGGCTAAGAAATTTGGTGTGCAGCCAAAAATAACTTACTCAGCACAAATGAGCATCATTTTCCAGGGAAGAAGATGGATATTTAACAAAATAAATGAATTCCATCTATTATTCCTGAAAAAAACATATCTACACAAAATGTTTGATCTTCAAATACAGAACTCAAGAGATTTCTAAAAAGGTAAAAAGAAATCTTGAAAACTATATTTCTGCCATAAGGATATGTAAAGAACACATGCATAATTTGTCCTAGAAACTAGAGGTGGAAAGGAAATTATATCATAAAAAAGGGTAAAGTGGTGGTACTACATCTCATGAAGAGGCAAAGGTAACTTATTATATCTGAGAGAAAGAAAGGAGAGGGATGAACATAGCGTGTATCAATAGACATATTCGATTTATGGTGAAACTTCTTCCACTTCATTGAAAAGTGAGAGGAAAGGCGTAAGCTAGGGGGAAGGTAATACAGAATTTGTGAGAAAAGGGGGTAAAATAGGAAGAGAAACTTTAAGGTTGGGGAGGGATACTAAAAAGGGAGAGCTGTGAAAAGCAAGTGGTGTTCACAAGTTTAATACTGGGTAGGGGAGTAAGAAAGAAGGAAAGGACATAAGCATAAGCAGGGGTTAACAGGATAGCAAGCAATATAGAATTAGTCATTCTAACCATAAATGTGGTTAAAAGTCATAAAGAGGAAGCAGTTAGCAGACAGGATTAAAAGCCAGAATTCTACAATATGTTGTTGACAGGAAACACACCTGAAACATGCATTCAAAATAAAAATAAAAGGGTGGAGCAGAATCAACTATGCTTCAGGTGAAGCCAAAAAAGGAGAGGTAGCCATTCTCATCTCAGATCAAGCAAAAACAAAAATTGATCTAATTAAAAGAGATAAGGAAGGGCATTATATCCTGCTAAAGGGTAGCATAGATAATGAAGCAGCATCAATATTAAAGATGTACACACCAAGTGGTGCAGCATCTAAATTCTTAAAAGAGAAATTAAGAGAACTGCAAAAAGAAATAGACAACAAAACTATAATAGTGGGAGAACTAAACCTTGCACTCGCAAAATTAGATAAATCAAACCACAAAATAAATAAGAAAGAAGTCAAAGAGATAAATAGAAAACTAGAAAAGTTTGATATGATAGATCTTTGGTGAAAGCTAAATGGAGACAGAAAGGACTATACTTTTCTTCTCAGCAGTTCATGGAATCTATACAAAAATTGATCATATACTAGGACACAAAAACCTCAAAATCAAATGCAGTAAGGCAGAAATAATAAATGCATCCTTTTCAGACAACAAAGCAATTAAAATTACATTCCATAAAAAGCCAGGTGAAAATAGACCAAAAAATAATTGGAAACTAAATAATCTTATACTAAAGAATGATTGGGTGAAACAGCAAATCATAGACATAATTAATAACTTCACCCAAGAAAATGACAATAATGAGACATCATACCAAAATGTGTGGGATACAGCCAAAGCAGTAATAAGGGGAAATTTTATATCTCTAGAGGCCTACTCACACAAAATAGAGAAAGAGAAGGTCAATGAATTGGGTTTACAACTAAAAATGCTAGAAAAGGAACAAATTAAAACCCCCCAGACAAACACGAAACTTGAAATTCTAAAAATAAAAGGTGAGATTTATAAAATTGAAAGTAAAAAAAAAAAAAAAAAAAAAAACTATTGAATTAATTAATAAAACTAAGAGTTGGTTCTATGAAAAAACCAACAAAAGAGACAAACCCTTAGAAAATCTGATTAAAAAAAAGGAAAGAGGAAAAGCAAATTGTTAGTCTTAAAAATGAAAAGGGAGAACTCACCACTAATGAAGAGGAAATTAAAACAAAAGTTAGGAGCTACTTTCCTCAACTTTATACCAATAAATTCAATAACTTAAATGAAATGGAAGAATACCTTCAAAAATAGAGGTTGCCCAGATTAACAGAGGAAGAAGTAAATAGTCTAAATATCCCCAGTTCCAAAAAAGAAATAGAACAAGCTATTAACCAACTCCCTAAGAAAAAATCCCCAAGACCAAAATGATTTATATGTGAATTCTACCAAACATTTAAAGAACAACTAACTCCAATGCTATATAAACTATTTGAAAAAATAGGGATTGAAGGAGTACGACCAAATTCCTTTTATGACACACACATGGTACTGATACCTAAACCAGGTAGGCTGAAAACAGAGAAAGAAAATTATAGACTAATCTCCCTTATGAATATTGATGCTAAAATCTTAAATAAAATATTAGCAAAAAAAATACAGAAAATCATCCCCAGGATAATACACTATGACCAAGTGGAATTTATACCAGGAATGCAGGGCTGGTTCAATATTAGGAAAACTATTAGCATAATCGACTATATCAATAACCAAATTAACAAAAAACATATGATCATCTCCATAGATGCAGAAAAAGCATTTAATAAAATCCAACATCAATTACTACTAAAAACACTTGAGAATATAACAATAAATGGACTATTCTTTAAAATAATAAAGAACATATATTTAAAATCATCAGTAAACATCATATGTAATAGCGATAAACTGGAATCTTTCTCAGTAAGATCAAGAGTGAAACAAGGTTGCCCACTATCACCATTACTATTCAATATTGTATTAGAAATGCTAGCCTCTGCAATAAGAGCCAAGAAAGAGATTGAAGGAATTAGAGTAGTTAATGAGAAAATCAAACTATCACTCTTTGCAGATGACATTATGGTATACTTAGAGAAACCTGAAGATTCTGCTAAAAAGCTATTAGAAATAATTCAGAACTTTAGCAAAGTTGTAGGAAACAAAATAAATCCACAATAATCCTCAGCATTTTTATACATTACCAACACAATCCAACAGCAAGAGATACAAAGAGAAATTCCATTCAAAATAACAGTCGATAGTATAAAATATTTGGGAATATATATACCAAAGGAAAGTCAGGAATTATATGAGCAAAATTACAAAACACTTACCACAAAGTAAAGTCAGATTTAAATAATTGGAAAGACATTAAGTGCTCTTGGATAGGCCCGAGCAAATATAATCAAGATGACAATACTCCCTAAACTAAACTATTGATTTAGTGCTATACCAATCAGACTCCCAAGAAACTATTTTAATGACCTAGAAAAAATAACAACAAAATTCATATGTAAGAACAAAAGTTTGCGAATTTTAAGGGAAATAATGAAAAAAAAAATCAAATGAAGGAATTATGCCCATTATTTGACAAAAACTGCTGGGAAAACTGGAAATTAGTATTGCAGAAACTAGGCATGGACCCATATTTAACACCACATACTAAGATAAAATCAAAATAGGTCCATGATTTAAGCATAAAGAATGAGTTCATAAATAAATTAGAGGAACATAGGATAGTTTACCTCTCAGACTTTTGGAGGAAGAAGGAATTTGTGACCAAAGGAGAACTAGAGATCATTATTGATCACAAAAGAGAAAATTTTGATTACATCAAATAAAAAGCTTTTGTACAATCAAAACTAATGCAAACAAGATTGTGAAATTGTGAAAACATTTTTACAGTTAAAGGTTCTGATAAAGGCCTCATCTCCAAAATATACAGATAATTGACTCTAATTTATAAGAAATCAAGCCATTCTCCAATTGATAAATGGTCAAATGATATGAATAGATAATTTTCAGACTATTTCTACTCATATGAAAGAATGTTCCAAATCATTATTGATCAGAGAAATGCAAATTAAGACAACTCTGAGATACCACTACATACCAGTCAGATTGGCTAAGATGACAGGAACAAATAATGATGAATGTTGGAGGGGATGTGGAAAAACTGGGAGTGATGCATTGTTGGTGGAATTGTGAAAGAATCCAACCAGTCTGGAGAGCAATCTGGAATTATGCCCCAAAAGTTATCAAACTGTACATACCCTTTGATCCAGCAGTGCTCCTTCTGGGCTTATATCCCAAGGAAATACTAAAGAAGCAAAAGTGACCTGTATGTGCCAAAATGTTTGTGGCAGCCCTTTTTGTAGTGGCTAGAAACTGGAAAATGAACGAATGCCCATCAACTGGAGAATGGTTGGATAAATTATGGTATATGAATGTTATGGAATATTATTGTTCTGTAAGAAATGACCAACAGGAGGAATACAGAGAGGCATGGAGAGATTTACATCAACTGATGCTGAGTGAAATGAGCAGAAGTAGGAGATCATTATACACTTCAACAATGATACTGTATGAGGATGTATTCTGATGGAAGTGGATATCTTCAACATAGAGAAGAGATAATCCCATTTCAATTGATCAATGATGGACAGAATCAGCTAAACCCAGAAAAGGAAAATTGGGAAATGAGTGTAAACTGTTAGCATTTTTTATTTTTCTCCCCAGATTACTTTTATCTTCTGAATCCAATTCTTTTTTCCAAAAACAACAACAAAATTCAGTTCTGCATATATGTATTGTACCTAGGATATACTATAACATATTTAATATGTATGGGAATGCCTGCCATCTAGGGGAGGGGGTGGAGGGAAGGAGGAGAAAAATTCGGAACAAAAGGGAGTAATGTTGTAAAAAATTACCTATGCATATGTACTGTCAAAAAATGTTATAAATTTAAAATTAATAAAAAAGAAAAGAAAAGAAAAATTTGTGAAATGGTAAAAAAAATGTATAAAAAAGCTCAATTAAAAGTTCAATTGGCGAAATGCAAAAGAAAATTAAAAAGCTTACTGAAAAAATAACTCACTAAATTTAGAATTAAACAAATATTAATGAATGATTCAATGAGACATCAAGAATCCCTCAAACAAAAGCAAAAAAAAAAAATTAAATAGGAAAAAATATAAAAAGTTTCATCAGAAAAATAATGGACTTGGAAAATAGATCCAGGAGAGAAAACATAAGAATTATTGGACTACCTGAAAACTGTGATAAAAAAGCAAAACTCTCCTGATGGCTTAGAACCAGTGTGTAAAATAGCCATTAAATCCACCAATCATCTACTGAAAGAGACTCCAAAATGAAAATTCAAAGGAATATATAGAATTACTAGATCAAGAAGAAAATGCTTCAAGCTGCCAAAATAAAGCAATCAAATATTGAGAATCCATAATAATGATTATCCAGTTCCAACAACTTCCAATTTAAAGAGCCAAAAGGCCTGGAATGTGATATCCTGGATGGCTGCAGCCAAGAATCAACTACCCTGCAAAATTAAGCATTATCTTTTAGGAGAAAATATGAACATTCAATGATATATATGAATTTCATTTATTTTTGATAAAAAGACCATAGATAAATAGAAAATTTTATTTTGAAAAACAGAACTGAAGAGAAGCATAAAAAGGTAAAAATAAAAGAAACCTATAAATGTTTAAGGTTAAAACATTTATGTTTCTATATGGGAAGATGATATTTTTAACTACTGAGACATATCTATTAGTGGTATACTTACAAGATATACGTACAATCTAACTTTATTGTAATTATTTAAAAAAGAAACTATGAGTGACAAAGGAATTTTATAAGAAGAGGAAAGGGGAGGCAAAATGGGGTAAATTATATCATTTAAAGAGGAAAAAAAAAGATGTATTACAATTGAGGGAAAGAAGGGAGAGAATAAGCATTATATGAACTTTTATCTGGTCAGATTTGGATTAAAGAGAGAAAATCAGATATTTCACATAGAAACTTGCCTCACTCTATAGGGAAGCAGGAGAGAAAAGGGGAAAGGAAATAGGGAGGCTAACAGAAGTGAGAACACATGTAGAAAGGGAATGACAGGGAAAAGAAAGGGTAAGACAGAAGACACTGTAAAAGGGGAGGACTGTTTGAGGGAGATGATAGCCAGAAACAAAACACCGGGCAGGAGGGAAAAGAGAAAAGAAAAGAGAAAAATATAATGGGGAAAATAAGATGGTGGCAAATACAAAGTTATTCATATTAATTGGAACATTAATGAGTTCACAATCTCTAATAAAATAGAAGCAGTTAGCTGACTGGATTAAAAAAGAGAATCCTATAATATACTTTTTACAATAAACATATTTAAAACAGAGTATTACAGAATAATAATAATAATAATAAAGGCTGGTGCAGAATCTATTATCCTACAGTTGAAATTAAAAAAAAAAAAAAAAAAAAAGCAGGGCTAACAATCCTGATCTCAGATCAAGCATAAACAAAAATAAATGTAATTAAAAGAGATAAGGAAGGAAACTATATCATGCTAAAAGATACTATAGATAATGAAATAATATCAATACTAAACATAAATGCATCAAGTGTTATAGCATCCATATTCCTAAAGCTGCAAGAAGAAATCGACAGCAAAACTATATTAATGGGGAATGTCAATCTTGCTCTAACAGAACTACAAAAGTAGAATCACAAAATAAATAAGGCATGATAGACCTTTGGAGAAAATTGAATGGGGACAGAAAGGAATGTACTTTTTTCTTGGTGTTACATGGAGTCTACACACACACACACACACACACACACACACACACACACACACACACACACACACACAAATGACCATGTATTAGGGCAAAACCCCCTAAAAATCAAATACAGAAAGCAAGAAAGAGTAAATGAAAATTTTCCACATCATGATGCAATAAAATTACATGTAATAAAGGGCCAAGGGAAAATAGACCAAAAATTATTTGGAAATTCAATAATCTAATCCTAAAAATGAGTATGTGAAATAATGAATTATAGACACAATTAATAATTAAATCCAAGAGAATGACAATAATGGGATAATGTAGCACAATTTATGGCATGCATCTAAAGAATTTCTTTCTATTTAACCTGGCTCCCTAGCTTGGAGTAGCCAACCCAAGCTGATGGATAGCCAAGAGAGGTAAGGAGTTTGGTAATGAATACATGGATCTTCAGACCAGGTGTTCACTAAGGAGTTAACAAATCAGGGAATTATGTGAGTAGATATAATAAAGGCTTTTAAGATTACACGTAGCTGTTCTTGAGCATGCTATTGGATATTAAACTACTATTCAAGAAATCGTGGCCAGAGACCTTTGCAGGCCTCAGAGGAGAGGAGCCGGGTGGAGTTGACACTGCAAAGAAGGAGAGATTAGACCTGAAATGAAAGAGATGAGTGGGAAGCTGAACATTTCTATGGAAGAAACTCATCAGCAAAGCTTCATAAGAAATGATAACTATGGCTTCACTAGGAGAACAATCTATACTGTACTTCACAGAATCAGCACTGGAGAGAAACCTTATCAATGTCATGAATGTGGAAAGGCTTTTAGGAAAAGCTATAATCTTGTTAAACATCAGAAAGTTCACACTGGAGAGAAACCTTATGAATATGATTGGTGTGGAAAGGCTTACAAAAACAAGACTGGTCTTACTGTACATCAAGAGTTCATACTGCAGAGAGCATATTTATGTGATCAGTGTGGAAAGGCTTACAAACAGAAGGGAGGCTCTTATTGTACATCAGAAAATCCATATTGGAAAAAAACCTTATATATATATATATATATATATATATATATATATATATATATATATATATATATATATATATATATATATACATGCATATATATATGTGTGTGTGTGTGTGTGTGTGTGTGTGTGGAATGTCTTAGAAACAGAAGACTACTCTTACTGTACATCAGAGGATCCACACTGAAGAGAAACATAAGTGTAATGAATGTGGAAAGACTTTTAGAAAAAGCTCTGGTCTTGTTAAACACCAGAAAGTTCACACTGCAGAGAAACCTTATGAATGTAATGAGAATGAAATGCATTCAAGTAGAGTTCCATTGCTGCTATAATCCAGAAAATCCACAGTGGGCAGAAACCTTATAAATGCAATCAATATGGAAAAGACTTTATATGAAAATGAATCTTGCTGTACATCAGGAAATGCACACTGGAGAGAAACATTGTAAATTTAATGAATCTGAAAAGGGCTTTTTTAAAAAAAACACAATTTACCTGCATATCAGAAACCTTATGAGTGTGATCAATGTGTAAAGAATTTCCAACAACATAACAAATTTTCCGACCATCAGAGAATCCACGCTGCAGAGAAACCTTTGGAATATTATTTGATGTGGAAATGCTTCTAGATATCCTTCTGATATTATCTTCCTTAGAGAAGCCACAGTGAAAAAGGGTCTAAATTGTCCTAGGGTTTTTTATATGCTCTCTTCCCCAACCTAAAATAAAAGAATCCATACCATTGAAGAAACATCATTAATGTAGCCACATGGGAAAGCATTTAGACTAAAATCATCACTTATTTCCTATCAGGGAAGAGGAAGTAAAAGGACATAGAAATTACATCCCTGTAACAAATGTGGAAAGGCAATACAGATTAGAATAAAGAGCTTGTTAAATATCGGGGATATTCATTTTGGGAACATGCCCTGCCTGGACTCAACATGGGAAGGTCTTCAACCAGAGATCCTCTCTTAAGACTATCATTGGAGAAAAGATTTCAGAATCTGCTCAATGATGACCTGACTTCCCCTACAAAATGGAGGTCATTAGACACAATATGCTTCTGTGTACACTGGAAAAATATTCATGTAGATAAAACTTATGGAGCTAATTAAAGAGAAGGTATTTCTATGCAGGAGAGATTTCCTTAGAAACTATGCATTTCATATAATACTTCAAGCAAGAAAAATGGGCAGTATTTCCCAGAATCTTAAAGCTTTGATTTCTGGGAGCCAACATGACAGAATAAGCAAGAAATTGCCCAAACTCTTGGGTGTCCCACATACCTCAGCATAGTACCATGCAATTGGGTGGAAAGTTATCAGCCCCATTCCACAGATCTCAATGCAACCTAAGGCCAGATTCCTGTGGCATTCACCAATATCAGTTACCCCCATCCTTCTGCAGGACCCCAGTACAGTAACAGGCATAATGGTCTCTGTGAGCCTCAAGGGAGCACTGTCTCAACACAAAGGAAATATCTAGGGCCCACAAAGCACCTGGAAAGAAGCTTGAGACTATTTCCCTTGCACCTGAGGAGCAGAACTCAAATTAAGGAGAAAGGTTGGAGAAAAAAAAAAAAAGGAAAGAAAGAAAATGAGCATAGAAAGTTATGCTGACAAGGAAGATCAAACAAAATCTCAGAACAGGGCAGAAATGTCAAAACATCTAAGGGGAAGAGTATAAAGAAAGATCAGAACAGGACTCAAACCCAGAAAGAGCTTGTGGGAAAGCAAAAAAAAGAAAAAAAAAAGAAAGAAAGAAAAAAGAAAAGAAAAGAAAAGAAAAGAAAAAGACACTTTGAAAAGTAAGTAGATGGAAGAAAATTATTTTTAAAAAATTAGGAATGGGCAAGTGGGAGCTAATTGATTCTATAGGATGGCAAGAATCAATGAAACAAAATTAAAATATTTTTTTAAATAGAAAAAATGTAAACTATTTCATGGGAAAAACACCTGATCTAGAAAATAGATCTAGGAATGATAATTTAGGAATCACTGAAGTATTTGAAAGTCTTAATTTAAAGCAAGACTTGGACATTATACTTGGAGAAATTATTAATGATATGAAATGTGCTAGAATCAGAAGGTAAAAGACATTGAAATAATCCATACACAAATCTTCTGAAAGAGATCCCCAAAAGAACATGCCAAGGATATTCTAATTCTAGCCAAATATTAGAACAATCAACTCAAGGCGAAAATACTTCAGGCAGACAGAAAAAAAAAAAAAAAAAAAAAAAAAAAAAAAATATATATATATATATATATATATATATATATATATATATATATATATATATATACACCAAGGAGTCAGAATTAGGTAGAACTTTGCATCTTCTGTATTAAAAGTTTTTTTGGGCTTGTAATATGGTATTTCAGAAGGGAAAGAAGTTTTGCTCATAAGAATCAACTACCCAGCAAAAATAAACAATAACCCTTCAGGGGAAAAAATAAACATTCAATGAAATGCGGGATTTTCAAATCTTCCTGAAGAAAAGAGCAGAGCTGAACAGAAAATTTGATCTTCAATTACAAAACTCAAGCATATTAAAGCGGTAAAGGGGGAAAAAAATTCATTAAGATTATGCTTGTAAGCCTTAAGAACTGTTACCTGTATTAGAGTAGCTGGAAGGAATATATATAGAAAGAGTGTAGGTACAAGTTGACTTTGTGATGACATTTTAAAAAGTTAAAAGATAGAAAAAAGGATTGTATTGAAGGAAAAGCAAAGGTAATAGGAGAATGGGATAAATTATTTCACATTAAGAGATGCAAAAGCTATTATTGTAGAAGGAAAGGGGTGAGCAGTGTTTGAATCTTATTCTCATCAGGTTTGGGCCAAAGAAGGAAAAATTCAAAAGCAGTTGGGTATTGAAATTCATCCTGCCCTACAGGGAAATAGGAGGTGAAGAAGAAAAGGGGATGCTGACAGAAGGGAAAGTAATTTGAGGGAGGCATTAGTTAGTTGTAAAACACTGTTGCAGAAGGACAGGAGAAAAGGAGAGAGATGGATGAACAAGCAAAGAGGGTAGTGGGAAACCCAAATGAATTCAAAAATCAAATGAAAGGCATTGTGGAAAAAATAGAAAAATAGTAAAACCATCTGGGAAAAACAAAATTATGAAAAAAGTTAACCAATTAGAAAAGGAGATACAGTCTCAAAGATGAAAATAATTCATCGAAAATTAGAATTCGGCAAAGGGAAGGCAGTGAAGCTATGAGAGACCAAGAAATAACGAAACAGATTATAAAGAATGAGAAAATAGAACAGAATGTGAAATATCTCCTAAGAAAAAGAACAAATCTGGAGAAGAGATCAAGAAAAGAAAATATAAGAATAATTGAATTGCCAAAAAGTTGAGACCAAAAAGAAAACCTTGACACATTAAACAGGAAATAATTCTATAAAATTGTCCTGGAGTGATAGAACATGCAAGGAAAGTAGAAATAGAAAAAATTCACTAATCACCATGTCAATGAGATCCATTTTGGACAACACATAGGAATATTATTGCCAGACTTTGAAACTCCTAGATTAAAGAGAACATTTTTCAAGAAACAAGAAAAAACAATTTAAATATGCTGGAATAACAATTAGAATTGTACAAGATTTATCAGCAGCACAATAAAATTCCACAGGTCATGGAATCATATCTACAGACAAGGAAAATTACTAGGCTTGCAGCCAATAATATAATATCCAACAAATTTATCTATATTTTGAATGAGGAAAAACAGACATTCAACAAGTTCACAGATTTTCAGGATTTTCTGAACTTACCAGAAAATTCAACATGCAAGAACCAATATCAAAGAGCAATTTTCAAGAACTCAACATGGATAAATGTTTAAATATAGATAAATAGTTTATGTTTTTTAACATGGAAAATATATGCTTTATGTTTAAGATTTATATTGACAATAGGGTAAACTCAAAAGATAGATTGGCAGAGTAAAGAAGAAAACAAAATGGACACTCATGAATAGAATTTCTTTTACTAATATATATATATTCTTAAATTGGTATTTGTTACATATTTTTAATCCTCCCTGATGCTCTGCTGGGCATATGGTAATGTTATCATTTGTTTTGTTTCATGTTGTTTTTTATCACTTTTCTGTTGTTTTATTATTCTGTTTTTTCAAATAAGATAAATTTTGGGGAAAAATTTTATAGGCATGGCCTTATTTCTGATAAAGGCCTTATTTCTAAAATATATAAAGAATGGTGTCAAATTTATAAGTATACAAGTTATTTTCCAATTGACAAATGATCAAAGAATATGAACAGATAACTTTCAGATGGAGAAATTAAAACTGTATCTAGTCATATGAAAAAATGCTCTAAATAGCTATTGTTTAGTGAAATGCAAATAAAAATAACTGAAGTATTACCTCACACTTCTTAGATTGGGTAAGATGACAAGAAAAGATAATGATAAATATTAGAGGGATGTGAGAAAACTGGGACACCCACGTATTGTTGGGGGAGTTGTGAAATGATCTAACCATTTTGAAGAACAATTTGGAACAATGTTCAAAGTGTATAAAACTGTGTAAACACTTTGATCCAGCAGTGGCACTATTGAGTTTGAATCCCAAAGAATCCCATAAATCCCATAAAAGATAGAAAAAGATCCACATGTACAATAAATATTTGTAGCTGCTCTTTTTGTGGTTGCAAATACTTGGAAAGTGAGTAGATGCTCATTGACTGAATATGGCTGATAAGTTATGATATATGAAAATAATGGAATGGTATTATTCTATTAAAAATTATGAACAAGCTGATTTTAGATAGGCCTGGACTTATATGAGCTGATGCTGGATTGAAGTGAGCAGAACCAAGAGAACATTATATACAATAATGACAGTATTATATGATCATCAACTATGACAGACTTAGTTCTTCTCAGCAGTCCAGTGATCCAAGGCAATCCCAACAAATCTTGGATGAAAAAATGTCATCTACATCCAGAAAGATAACTGTGGAAACTAGACACATGTCATGTTTACTCATTTCATTTTTTCACAGTTTTTCTATTTTGTTCCCAATATAATTTTTCTTTCCCAAAACAATTCATAAAGAAACATGGAAAAATGTACATTTAATAGTTTTCTTTCCCAATATAATTCATAATAAAATATTGAAAAAAATGTACATTTAACACAAAAAGTTTCTTTTTATGTAAATGGAGAAAATAAAGATAAAGAGGGGAAAATATTTGCAGAGCTCAGATTTGAAGATTAACAATCAAGCTTACCTCAGGATCACATCACTTTGGGAGCACTGAAAACTTGCAGTTCCCTAGCCTGAGATCCATTATTAATCTAATATATTCAATGTACAATAACCCCAAGAAGGCAGCAAACCTTATAATTTAGGCAGCAATTTAGGTTTAAATGGTTTCATGGCTTAGACATAAAGGATGAGATTATAAGCAAATTAGTAGATCAAGAGATAGTCTTCTTACCATACTAGGAAGTATTGTTAAATGCACAATGGATACTTTTGATTACATTAAATTAAAAACAATTTTGGCACACAAACACTATGAATGCAGAAGGGAAGCAGGAATCTAGGAAATAATTTGTGCAATCAGTGTTTCTGATAAAGGTCTCATTTCTTAAATATATGAAGGAAAGAATAAATTTTATAATAATATTTGTCATTCTTCAATTGGCAAATGGTTAAAGGATATGAACAATTTTCAGGTGAAGAAATTAAGACCATTTATAGTCATATAAAATGCTCTTAATTCCTATTGATTAAGGAAATGCAAATTGTGACAACTCTGAGCTCTCACTCTACACCTCTCAGATTGGCTAAGATAAGAAGCAAAGATAGTACTAAATGTTTGAGGGGATATGAGAAAAGTGGGACACAAATGCATTGTTTCTGGAGTTGTGAAATGATCCAGGCATTCTAGGGCACAGTTTGGATATATACCCAATGGGCTATCAAACTGTGCATATTGTTTGATCCAACAGTTTTTGTATTGGTTCTATATCCCAAAAAGAAGGAGAAAAGAACAACATCTACAAAATTTTTTGCAGCAGCTCTTTTTATAGCAGCAAAGAACTGGAAACCCTATGGATGCCCATCAGCTGGGGAATGGCTGAATAAGTTATGATAATGAAAGTAATGGAATGTTATTGTTCAGCAAAGTCTGACTTTGGACAAATAGACTTGTGGTGGAAAATGCCATCTATATAAAAAGAAAGAGAATTATAGAGATTAAATGTATATTGAGGAGTACTATTTTCACTTTTTTTAAATTTTGTGATCTTTTTTTTAATCATGCTTTTTTTCTTTTTGGATCTTATTTCCCTTGCACAACTTGACAACCATGGAACTATGTTTTAAAAGATTGATTTACCTATATGTTTTACCTATATGATTTGCCTATATAAAATATGATTTAAAATATATGTTTTACCTATATCAAATTGCTTGCTGTCTTGGAGTGGGGTGGAAGGCAAGGGAGAGAAGGAGAAAAAAGTTGAACCACAAAATCTCACAAAAATTAAAAAGAAAAGGGAAAAAAAAACTTGGACTGAGCTAACAGACTCAATTTTTAAAGCATAAGAATCACATTTTAAGTGAGAAGATGTACACAAAGAAGGGGTTAGAATAGAATTTATTAAGCTTCAATGGTCAAGCAACTTTTATTGAACTCTTAACAGTGTATTATTCTTCCTGTCTTCTCACAATAATCAAAATAAAAATCTTTTAGCTGTTTTTACATTTGCACTGATCTTACTATTCAAAATTTGAAACACTGGTGGTCATTTATACTTTAAAAGTAATCTTTTCAAAATAAATTGTTCATATCCTTTGACCATTTATTTTTTGAGGAATGGTTATGGTCATAATATATTTGCATCAAATTCCCTATACCTTTCAAGATACATATATAGCTAATAGAAATACATTAAAAAGCTATTCTCCAACAATGCAATTGAGTAGTCAAAGCATATGAAATCACAGTTCTCAAAAGATGAACTTTAAACTCTATAAAAGATGCTCCAAAGCACTAATAAGGAAAATTAAAATAAAAAGATTTAAAATTCATTTCATGCATAACAAAATGACAAAGATGGTCTAAAAATGGTGGAAGGGTTGTGGAAAAATTAAAGAACCATTAAGTTGAGAATTGATTCAGCCATTCTGAAAAACATTTTAGAATTATATAAAATGTGCCTATCAAAACTATATATTCATGGAAATTATACTGTATAACTAGGGAGGGGAGAACATAGAAGGTTACTGATTTACAATTTATATAGCAGGATTTTTCTACTGATTAGAAACTATAAAAAATTACTTGTTCATCAGTTGGATAATGGTTTGGCTCATGCACTACGAGATGCTGAATGTGATGAATATCAGAAGCATGGGATAAAATATATGAGATGATGTTAAGTGAAAAAGTGTTGTTATTGTTGTTGCTATTGTTCAATTGTTTTTCAATTGTGTCCAATCTTTCAGGACCCCATAGTTTTCTTGACAAAGATACTATGATTCGCCACTTCTTTCTCCAGCCCTCTTTACTGATGAGAAAAGGGAAGCAGTTAAGTGATTTGCTCAGGTTCACATAGCTGGTAAGTATTTCAGGCTGCATTTGAATTAAATTCATAAAAACAAAAAACATTCCCAAATAATAAATGGTCAAAGATATGAAAGGCAAAGGTTTTTATAAACATATAAAAAATTCTAAATCACTATTGATTAAAGAAATACAAATAGAAATAATTGAGTTACTATCTCACATCCATCAGAAATGACAAATGTTGGAGGGGCTAAGGTAAAATACATAAATTAATAAGCTGTGGATGTAGTTTTGAATTGATTCAACCATTTTGGAAAACTATTTGGAACAATGCCTAAAGGACTATAAAACTGCATAGCATTTGGTTCAGCAATACCATTACTAGGTCTATATTTGAAAGAAATCAAAGTAAAAGAAAAACAACTTAGATGTGCAAAAATATTTATAGAAGATCTTTTTTTGTGGTGGCAAAGAATTGGAAATTAGGGGAATTTTCATTCAATAGTGAGTGGCTGAATAAACTGCAGCATATGATTTTGTTGTAGTACTATTATGCCATAATAAATAATGATGGAATGATTTTATAAGAAAATAAACAAACATGGTAAGCTTTTTACTAAATGGCACAAAATTAAGTGGAGGTCATTAATTGGAGATCATTGTGCACAGGAATAACAATATTGTAACAATGATTGAAAAATTTGGCTACTCTGATCAATATAATGATCCAGGAAAATTCCAAAGGCTACTGATGAAAATATTCTATTTGCCTTCAGAAAGACAACTAATGAATCGAGTACAAATGGAATTATAATTTTCTTATTTTATTTTTCTGCCTTCTGTGTTATGGCTAATATCAAAACATGTTTTTCATGATTTCATAAGTTATATCATTTTGCTTGCCTTCATAATGAATGTGGGAGATGTGAGAGCATGGGAGAGATTTTGTAATTCAAAACTTGAAAAATAAATAATAAATTTGAAAAAATAATACAGCATCCAGATCTGAAAAATAAAGTAGACCACAATAAACTCAAACCCAAGCCTTTATTTTGTAGATTAAAAGGAATGTAGCTTAGAGTATATGTATATAAAGATTGGGTAGGTTGACTGTCTGGTTGTCTATTCCCTTATCAAATTGATTGAGGGATTCTATAAATAGATCATGAACTGCCCTCATATACTTCTTAATATACATGTACAGAGTTGTTTAGCCATTTTCCAATCAAATTTTTAAAAATTTTGTTCCCATTTTCATTATCATAATCAAACACTAAATTTTAAATTATAGATCTTAGATTCAAAATCTGACTTTATTATATTACCTCTTTCTTCATGTATTTCAGAGAGAATGAGAAAGAGAGAGAGAGAGAGAGAGAGAGAGAGAGAGAGAGAGAGAGAGAGCGATCTTATACATATGTATGGAAGAAAATGTGCAAATTCTCAGTTAAATATTCCTGCAACTCAGTTATCACTATAATTCTTTTCCATCTAAATCCAATGACTATGTCTTTACAGTATCTCTTCAATTAGCTGATCTGTTTTTTTTTCAATTTTCTGACTATTCTAAAGTTGAAAATTACAAAATAAATTTTAATTAAAACTAATTTCTCCATTCTTTTTTTAAATAGGTTTTCTAGATCCCTTTATTGTCCATCCCTCTTCTATTTTGTATTCTTATTATGTTTGCTCACATTAGATAATAAGTTCCTTTAGAGCAAAAATTGTATTTGCATCCTCAGAGGCCAACATATATTAGTAACTTAATAATTAGGGCAGTTAGATGGTACAGTGAATAGAATTGCAGCCCTGAAATCAGAAGAAATGAGGTCAAATGTGGTCTCCGACATTTAATATCTCCTAACTTTGTTTCCCTGGGCAAGTCACTTAACCCCAACTGCCTCACAAAAAAGGAAAAAAAAACAAATATAATATCTTTTATATTATATTATATATTATATATAATAAAGCCTAGCACAATAGTACTTGATAAAATGAATATTAAGTTAAATTAAATTAGTTTATATTAAATTTTATACATTTGTTACATTTGATCAGAGATCAAAGAATATTTGATGTCAAGGCAGGAAGGCTCTCAGAAGTCATCTAAACCAATCTACTCATTTTACAGCTAAGGAAATTGAAGCAAAAGCAGGTTAAGTAACTTGTCAAGTATTATATAGACAATACATAGCAGAGATAGGATTTGAACTCAGATCTTCTGACTATAAATCCAAGGATTTTTTTTTTTCTTATGACATCCCATTCAATATCTGTTGCTTCTGCCAAAATACCCTTGAGGTATCCTAGCATACTTCTATGGATCACTATAGATTAAAAAAAGAGTCAATTAAGTACTGTTATCTTTGGAAGAAGAAATCCTTCCTCCTTGGGAAGAAGACATGGATACTAAAGGTCAACTAAAAGATCAAGACCTAAATGGAAGCAATTTGTGTCTCTTAGCTTAGGTGAATAAGAGCAACCTATGACTTCCTGCAATGAAACTGTCTTAGAGGTTGCCATTACTATTCCAGCAAAAGAGCAACCTATGACTTCCTGCAATGAAACTGTCTTAGAGGTTGCCATTACTATTCCAGCAAAGTTGGCATAGAAAAATGCAGGACAATGGAGTTATTCTGATCCTTAAAAGTTTAGTTGCATTTGTCAACTTAGACAAGGATGACAAAAACTCCTCTTTTCTTTTTGTCATTCTTTGCTCCAAAGAAAGAAACTTGTCATTCCAACTTCACAAAACAGTGCTTGAGATGAAATGTTCAACTCCACTGGGACAGCCATTTTTTTTTTTTTTTTTTGCTGTTATTACAGAAGAAAATTATAACCATAAAAATGTCCAATTTAGAAAAAAAGGTGCCACTTTAGTGTCATTTGCATAAAAGCTGTTACATACAAATTGTTATAAAGACAAATGTCTAGCACTCTTGTTGAAAATTGCTTATATGTTAGGTGCTTTCTCTGAAAAGACATAAAGTCCTCTTCAAACTGAAATTCATTCTCAGGTAAATAAACCTGAAAAAGAATTTTAACCTATTTGTATGTACGTGAGTGCTTTTTTCATATTGTCTTAAATAGGTTTTCAGAAGCTAGGTTTTACTTTTTTTCCCCCCATAGGATTATAGTATATGAAGATATAAGGGATCTTAGTGATTTTCCATATGGTCATACTTTTTTTTTTCCTTTTTTTTTTTTTAGTTGAGCAATTGCCTTTTCTTTTTAGAATCATAAGATTTAAAACTCGGAAGGATGTAAGAAAAATTCTAGTTCAAGTTATTCATTTTTCAATTGGGGAAACTAAGGCCCAGAGTAAAAGATTTAAACTCCATGCTCTCTTAGCTATTCTAATTTCTTCATCCCCATCATTGCCACAACTCAACTTTACATAGCAAATATGGATATCATTTTATCTTATTTTCATGTCATCCCTGTCAGATAGACAGAACACATAATATTATTTTTATTTCACAGAAGAAGAAACTAATGATAATAGGGGTGAAATTACTTAACTAGAGTAAAACAACAATTAGTAGAGAAAGACCTGGTCTTCAGAATCATCCTTTCCTTTATT
The DNA here is from genome assembly GCF_048593235.1 of Sminthopsis crassicaudata. Lineage (NCBI taxonomy): Eukaryota > Metazoa > Chordata > Mammalia > Dasyuromorphia > Dasyuridae > Sminthopsis > Sminthopsis crassicaudata. The sequence goes on from NC_133618.1 coordinate 380,844,574, forward strand.
CCACTGTATGTGACCATAAATGCAAGTGAATATGGCCCTGAAACCACTTTGATTTCATGAAGAACTAAGATAAATTACTCAGATTTGCTTTACTGGAGAAATACAAATAAATTTAAGGGAAAGAAAAGAGTTAGAATACTGCAATCTTCAAATTTCTCTTCTAGGAAATCTAAATATTTTGTAGGCATTGGGCCTAATTTAGTAGAAAGAACAAGAAATGAAAACTCAAAAAGAGTTAGATTTGAATTCAAGTTAGTGCCTAAATTGCTATGTGGGCTTAGGCAAGTCATTTATTTTCTCTTTTATTACCCAATAACAAAACAAGAAGTTTGAACTAGATGATCTCTAATGTCTTTTTCATCTCTAAAATTTGTTGGTTCTTTGACCTGAAATAACTTGAACTTTAATTTTCATTTATTCCAACACACAATGTCATTCATTGTTCTCCCTTTCCTACTACCTTCTTTTTTTCTTTTTATTGCAGGAGGGAGTTTACCCTAGATTCTCAAAAGTCATGTCATGTTGATGAGGTTAAAAGGAGATAGCCCAGCATACACAGCATTGAGTAGCGAATTCTCACTAGACCTGGCCTTGGTACTTTGGGAAGGAGGAGGGACAGAGGTAATCAGACAACCAGAAAAGACTGACCCATCTCGGCTTAGAGCCTCAGTTTCATACTTATCAATGTTAAGTTAACTTTGGTAGCTCATACTAAGCAGGGAAGATTATGAATGACCAAAAAGTATCAAAGCTTATCATGTCAGGGACAGCCTAGGTAATTATGGGGGAAAAAATGAAAGAGTGCTAATATTTTTGTCATTAAGTGAATGGCTTTTTCTCCACAAAAACTTATAAAGTGCACTTATTAAAAGCCTGAAAGGACTAGTATTTGCTGTACAGGGGAAGCAGCCTCTAATCCACATAGTGTGGGGCTCAGTTTAAGGCAGTGGAATTCTAGCAGCATCAGAATTCCCAGAGAAGTAGAACTCCCAGAGAAGAGGAACCTTTGTAGTAGGCACCACAGTTTCCGGGCAGACACTTCCTGTTTGAGCACAGGGGCTTTTCACATCAGCTGCTGATATCCATTGGCTAGGGTTTGTGACTTGGGGTCCTTCACTGAGCACTCCTCACAGAGCATTCCTGCTAACCACCTCTGAGGCATTTCTGGGGAGGGGGTTGGGGAACGCTCTCCCAGAACTCTCTCTTACCTCAGGCACAAGGTTGTTGCATTCTACCTCCAGTCTGGGAGGAAGCTGGTAAATAAATAACTAAACTTCTTACCCCAAGGGCAAAACCCAACAGATTTTTAACAATGAGTAAGAAGCTGAAGAGAACAATTGACACCTTCTATACAAAGAGCAGGTATCCAACCCCGGGGAAACTAACACCAGACAGTCTCCAGATAACAAGCTAAAGGGGAATGATACCTGCCCCCCATCACATAACTCTCTCCTAGAAGAGACTATTAAAAAGTTAAAAGAGTTTGAAGAAAAATGGGGAAAGGAATAAGAATATCCTAATAACAACATTTAGTTGGAAAAATAAAGAATTCACAGGAGGTGCAGGGAAACAAAATTTGTGAAATAGAAGAAAAGTTTAAAAATCACAGGAAAGTAGGATTTCTGAATTGGAAAAGATAAAAAAGTCTCAAGAAAGTAGGATTTCTGAATTGGAAAAAGAAAATAACTCGCTAAAAAAAATTAGTGAAATGGAAAAAAAATTCAACAGAGCAAAATTATTCATTTAAAAACACAATTGGGCATGTACAAAAAGAACTAAAAAATGTGAATGAAGAAAATAACTCATTAAAAATCAGGATGGAACAAATAGAAATGAATGATTCATTGAGAAACCAAGAATCAGTCAAACAAAACAAACAAAAAAATGAAAAGCTGGAGAATAATGACAAATACTAACAGGGAAAATCTATAGACCTGGAAAATAGATCTAGGAGAGATAATCTGAGGATCATTGGACGTCCCAAAAACTATGATCAAAAAAAGAGCCTAGATTCTATTTTATAGGAAATCATCAAAGACAACTGTCCAGACATAATAGAAACAGAATGGAAAAAAGGCATTGAAAGAATTCATCGAACAACTTCTGAAAAAGACCCTAAAAAAAGAACTTCACAGAACATTGTGGCTAAGTTGCAGAACTACCATACTAAGGAAAAATATTGCAAGCAGCTAGGAAAAAAACAATTCAAATATCAAGGTGCCACAATAAGGGTCACTCAAGATCTGGCTGCCTCCACCTGATATTCCAAAAGGCAAAAAAACAAGGATTGCAACCAAGAATAAACTACCCAGCTAAGTTTAGCATTTTCTTCCATGGAAGAAGATGGTCATTTAATGAAACAGAGGAATTCCATTTGTTTCTAAGAAAAAAACCAGACTTAAACAAAAAATTTGATCTACATGCACAAGACTGAAGAAAAGCAGAAAAAGATATAAAGAACTCTTGAAAACTGTATCTCTGTTGTGGATATATTTGATTTTACTGATATCACATAAAAAAGGGAAGTAGTAAAGGGAAGGGGATAGTATCAGAAAAAGGGAAGGAGAGATAAAAAGAGGGACACTATATCCCAAGAAGAGGCATAGAAAATCTACCACATATGAGGGAATTTAGACAGGGGGAGAAACATTGTGTGAATCTTACTCTCATCAGAGTAGGCTCAGTAAGAGTAAATAATTGACATATTTGTTTTTCAAAGAATCTTCTCTCACCTCATTATAAGGGGGGAAATGAAAAGGGAAAAGGAAAAGGGGAATAATGGAAGGTATGAGAAAGGAGAAGGGACTTAAAAGGAAGAGGGAGAAATACTAAAAAGGGAGGGCTGCACGTCACAAGTGAGGTCTATAAATTAAATGTTGGGGAAGGGGTTCAGGGGGGTTAAGGGATTTTTTAAAAAGCATAATTCTGAGATAATATGATGGCAGGAAATACAAAATTAGTAATTTTAACTGTAAATGTGAATGCGATGAACTCTCCCATTAAATGGAGGCAGATATCTATTAATCAATTCCCCAGGAAAATATCCCCAGGACCAGATGGATTTACATGTGAATTCTACCAAACATTTAAAGAATACTTAGCCCCAATGTGATATAAACTATTTGAAAAAATAGGGGATCAAGGAGTCCTACTAAACTCCTTTTATGACACAGACATGGTACTGATACCTAAACCAGATAGATCGAAAACTGAGAAAGAAAACTATAGACCAATTTCCTTAATGAATATTGATGCTAAAATCTTAAATAAGATATTAGCAAAAAGCCTTCAAAAAATCATCCCCAAGATAATACACTATGATCAAGAAGGATTTATACCAGGAATGCAGGGCTGGTTTAATATTAGGAAAACTATTAGTATAATTGACCATATTAATAATCAAATGAATAAAAACCATACGTTCATCTCAATAGATGCAGAAAAAGCATTTGATAAAATCCAACATCCATTCCTACTAAAAACGCTTGAGAGTATAGGAATAAATGGACTATTTCTTAGAATAGACAGGAGCAAAGATTAGATTGCTATAGATGTACCCTTTTTTGTCCTTTGTATCTAATCTGTTCCACTGATCTACCGTTCTATTTCTTAGCCAGTACCAAATGGTTTTGGTGACTGCTGCTATATAATATAGCTTTAGATCAGGTACACTTAGACCACCTTCCTCTGACTTTTTTTTCATTAGTTCCCTTGCAATTCTTGATCTTTTATTCTTCCATATGAATTTTGTTGTTATTTTTTCTAGTTCATTAAAATAGTTTCTTGGGAGTCTGATTGGTATAGCACTAAATAAATAGATTAGTTTGGGGAGTGTTGTCATCTTTATTATATCCACGCGGCCTATCCAAGAGCACTGAATGTCTTTCCAGTTATTTAAATCTGACTTTATTTTTGTGGCAAGTGTTTTGTAATTTTTCTCATATAATTCCTGACTATTCTTTGGTAGATGGATTCCTAAATACTTTATACTCTATGAGGACGTATTCTGATGGAAGTGAATATCTTCAACATAAAGAAGATTCAACTCACTTCCAGTTGATCAATGATGGACAGAAATAACTACACCCAGATAAGGAACACTGGGAATTGAATGTAAACTGTTAGTACTACTGTCTATCTACTGAGGTTACTTATACCTTCAGAATCCAATACTTAATGTGCAAGAAGAAAATGGGATTTACACACATGTATTGTATCTAGGTTATACTGTAACACATGTAAAATGTATGGGATTGCCTGTCATCTAGTGGAGGGAGTAGAGGGAGGGAGGGGAAAATTTGGAAAAATGAAAAGAAGGGATAATGGTATAAAAAAATTACTCATGCATATATACTGTCAAAAATGATAATTATAAAAATTAATAAAAAAATAAAAATAAAAACACTGAATAATTTTAAACTCAAATTTCTCTAATACTTCTCAGTAACAAAGAACTTTAAATGGGAAGGGCAGCTTACAGAGGTTGTTGTAGTTTGTCCTTCCTTATGAAAGAAAGTATGCAAGTGATTTGAATTTATATGAAGGAGGGTCAGGAGAGTCGCCTGCCTCATTTTCCCTTCCAGAGACATTTGAGTCCAGTATAAATTAGGATGAGTGAATATGACCCTCGATGAAATGGGATATCTTTACTTTTTTAAGCTAAGATCTTCAACAGGTCTCAATTTGACTGAGGTAGTACTTATTCAGTGTTTAAAGTTAGGTAGCCATTGAGGCAAAGAAACTCCTCTTTCATCTAATTCCACCCCCCCTGAATTTATATGAATAAATAAATTAATCTGGGAGGGGAAGACCTTCAGGGTTTCTAAGGCAGCTAAGTGGTGTAGTGAATAAAGCATCAGCCTGGAGTCAGAAGGACTTGAATTCACATCCAGCCTCCAGCACTTCTTAGTAGTGTAATCTGGGCAAATCACTTAATCACAATTATTTCCCAACCTTCCCTCCCCCCACCCCATCCCCCCAAAAAAAAAGAAGAAAAGAAAAAAGAACAACAATAATTGGAATTTTTAATAATTATGATAAAGGAACTTTCACAATCTTTTAATAATTTGCTCTTCAGAATCTTTTCCTGTAGGAGACAGGGCAAAACTGAGATTATGAGCCAGTTTTAGAGACAGGAAAACAAGGTTAGAGATCCTCAAAGGGAGTTCATATTGCTATTGAAATCCATGGCAAGTCTGAAGCTATTACTGCTATAACACTGTCTTACTTCTGCCTTCTAAAAGATGTTTTAATTTTGTTGTTGCTGTTGTTGTTTTATATGAATAGTAAGATTATTGCAGCTAAAATCACCATACAATTAAATGTTTTGGGGGAGCTTTTTTGGGATAGTGGGGGAGATTTATTGATCTGATGATTAATGGTCATTGTTCTGTCTCCTTTTCATTGTCCATGAGGATAGTAGTACTACTGGAATCCTTAATCACTTAGGATAATTCCTAAAAACTCTATTAGCCTAGAAATTAATAATAAAGAAGCTTTGGTAATATATCTTAAAATAAGAATAATAATAAAAATTTAAATTTTCCTCAAGTGATAACTTGTATTAATTACAGTACGATATTTTCTCCTTTAAAAGAGCAAATATCACACATTTGATTGAACTCTTTGCAAAATATTGACTCACTTGAGAGCTATTCCCCAATTAGTAAATAAGCAGAGTATAAATAGACCATTTGCAAAGGAAGGAATGCAAACTATTTGTGGTGATGAAAGTCTGAAATTCCATCTCATATTTTTCAGATCGACAAAACTGACATAAAAACTGCAAATTGTGAAGAGGCTATCAGAAAACAAGTACTGTAATGCATTGTTATTACTGAAGCTGTGAACTGGATCTGCCATTTTGAAAAGCAATTTTTAACTGTGCTACCCAATGTCACTAAAATGTGCATATCCTTTAACATAATGATACCATTATTAGATATATACCTCAAAGATATCAAAGAAACATATTTTCAGTCTTTACATTTTGCCACCATGCTTTAATACCTTCTTTATCTATCTTAGTGGTTTCTTTTTCCCATTGTTAAATTCTTCCTGAAATTTTTATTATGAGGAGGGAACATAAGCCAGACATATTGCATGTAGACTTTATTCTAGCAAGTGGTTTCTCTACTCTTATCAGTCTACTCTATCTGTTGACTTCCCTCTGCTAATCTAAGCTGCTTTAGGACAGAGATTGTCTGTACTTTTGTTTATATTTGTATTGCAAGAATTTAACACAGTGTTTGAAACAACAGCTTAATAAATGTTTGTTGAAGATTTAACTTGAAAGGTACAAAAGACTCACATGTATATAAATACTTAATATTTTCTTTTTGTGATAGCAAATATCTAAAAAAGTAGGTGATTTTTGACAAACTGGGGAATGTCTGACTAACTTATATGAATGTGATAGAATGCTACAGTTCAATAAGAAATGATGAAGATAGTTTCAGAGAAACCTGGAAAAACTTGTATAAAATAATATGAAGTAAAATGAAGAGAACCAGGAGAATAATTCCTATGATAACAACAATATTACAAAATATTTACAACTGTATTAAAAGACTATAATCAACACAAACACAAGCCACAATGACAAAAGACTCAAAATGGAACATGCCACACACCTTATGAAAAGACATCTGGGAATGCAGCACAAGTAGCAGAGTAAAAGCAGCAAAGCAGCCTCACAGATGAAGTAACCCAATATTTCCTACCAAAAAAAAAAAACCTTAAAATAACACAACAGAATAAATTTCCGAGAGATGGAGTCAACAAAATCAAAGGAAGACACATTTTCCAGCCTAAACAAAGACAAAAGGTTAAGGTATGTTATATCTTGGTCCTAAAAAAAAAACCTACTAAGATAGCAGACCAAGACAGAAATCCAGAGGAAGACAACAATATATAAATAGCTGCAAGCAAAACTAAAAAAATGCTAATTGGATTCAGGCCACACAAGTACTCATAGAAAGAAAGATGTACAGAATAGGCTCAAAGAGTAAATAATTGATATATTTGTTTTTCAGAGAATTCTCTCATATCTCATTAAAAAGGGGGGAGAGGAAAAGGGAAAAGGAAAAGGGGAATAAGGGAAGAGATTTGAAAGGAGGGGGGAGGGATACTAAAAAAGGGAGAGCTGTGGGTCACAAGTGAGGTCTATAAATTAAATATTGAGGAAGGGCTTCAGGGGGGTCAAGGGAAAAAGCATAATCAGGGGATAATATGATGGCAGGAAATACAGAATTAGTAATTAATTAGTAATTTTAACTACAGTTAAATGTGAATGGGATTAACTCTCCCATCAAATGGAGACAGATAGCAGACTGGATCAAAAGTAAGAACCCTACAATATGTTGTTTACAGGAAACACACATAAAGCAGGGAGATACAGAGTAAAGGTAAAAGGTTGGAACAGAGCCTATTATGCTTCAGGTAAAGCCAAAAAGGCAGGGATAGCCATCCTTATCTCAGATCAAGCAAAAGCAGGAGTTGATCTAATTAAAAGAAATAAGGAAGGAAAATATATCCTGCTAAAAAGTAGCATAAAAAATAAAGCCATAGCAATACTAAACATATATGCACCAAGTGGTATAGAATCTAACTTTCTAAAAGAAAAGTTAAGAGAGTTGCAAGAAAAAATAGACAGTAAAACTATAATAGTGGAAGATCTCAACCTTGCACTCTCAGATTTAGACAAATCAAATCACAAAACAAATCAGAAAAAAATTAAAAAAGTAAATAGAACATTAGAAAAACCAGGTATGATAGATCTTGGGAGAAAACTGAATGGCGATAGAAAGGAATATACTTTCTTCTTAGCAGTTTATAGATCCTATATAAAATTGACCATATATTAGGACATAAAGATCTCAAAATTAAATGCAGGAAGGCAGAAATAATAAATGCTTTCTTCCAAGATCACAATGCAATAAAAGCTACATTCAGTAAGAAGTTAGGGGTAAATAGACCAAAAAGTAATTGGAAACTGAATAACCTCATCTTAAAGAATGACTGGGTGAAACAGTAAATTATAAAAATAATTAATAATTTCACCCAAGATAATGACAATGATGAGATATCATACCAAAATCTATGGGATGCAGCAAAAGTGGTAATAAGGGGAAATTTTATATCTTTAGAGGCTTATTTGAATAAAATAAAGAAAGAGTAGATTAATGAATTGGGGCTACAACTTAAAAAGCTAGAAAAAGACCAAATTAAAACCCCCCAAACAAAAATCAAATTTGAAATACTAAAATTAAAAGGACAAATCAATAATATTGAAAGTAAAAAAAAAATCTATTGAATTAATAAATAAAACCAAGAGTTGGTTTTACGAAAAAGCCAATAAAATAGATAAACCTTTGGTTAAATCTGATCAGAAAAAGGAAAGAGGAAAATCAGATTGTTCATCTTACAAATGGAAAGGAGGATCTTTCCACCAATGAAGAGGAAATTAGAGAAATAATAAGGAGTTACTTTGCCCAAATTTATGCCAATAAATTTGATAACTTAAGTTAAATGGATGACTTCCTCCAAAAATATAGGCTTCCTAGATTAACAGAGGAGGAGATAAATTGCTTAAATAGTCCCTTTTCAGAAAAAGAAATAGAACAAGCTATGAATCAACTCCCCAGGAAAAAATCCCCAGGACCAGATGGATTTACATGTGAATTCTACCAAACATTTAAAGAATAATTAGCCCCAATGTGATATAAACTATTTGAAAAAATAGGAGATGAAGGAGTCCTACCAAACTCCTTTTATGACACAGACATGGTACTGATACCTAAACCAGGTCGATCGAAAACTGAGAAAGAAAATTATAGACCAATTTCCTTAATGAATATTAATGCTAAAATCTTAAATAAGATAATAGCAAAAAGACTTCAGAAAATCATCCCCAGGATAATACACTATGATCAAGTAGGATTTATACCAGGAATGGAGGGCTGGTTTAATATTAGGAAAACTATTAGTATAATTGACCATATTAATAATCAAATTAATAAAAACTATATGATCATCTCAATAGATACAGAAAAAGCATTTGATAAAATCCAACATCCATTCCTACTAAAAACATTTGAGAGTATAGGAATAAATGGACTATTCCTCAGAATAATCAGGAGCATATATTTACAACCGTCAGTAAACATCATATGTAATGGCGATAAATTGGAACCTTTCCCAGTAAGATCAGGAGTGAAACAAGGTTACCCACTATCACCATTACTATTCAATATAGTACTAGAAATGCTAGCCTTGTCAATAAGAGCCAAGAAAGAGATTCAAGGAATTAGAGTAGGAAATGAGGAAATCAAACTACTACTCTTTGCAGATGACATGATGGTATACTTAGAGAACCCCAAAGACTCTGCTAAAAAGCTATTAGAAGTAATTCAGAATTTTAGCAATGTTGCAGGATACAAAATAAATCCACATAAATCCTCAGTATTTTTATACATCACCAACAAAATGCAACAGTAAGAGATACAAAGAGAAATTCCACTCCAAGCAAATGTTGAGAGTATAAAATATTTGGGAATCCCATCTACCAAAGAATAGTAAGGAATTATATGAGCAAAATTACAAAACACTTGCCACAAAAATAAAGTCAGATTTAAATAATTGGAAAGACATTCAGTGCTCTTGGATAGGCTGAGTGGATATAATAAAGATGACAATACTTCCCAAACTAATCTATTTATTTAGTGCTACACCAATCAGGCTCCCAAGGAACTATTTTAGTGACCTAGAAAAAAATAACAACAAAATTCATATGGAAGAACAAAAGGTAGAGAATTTTAAGGGAACTAATGAAAAAAAAGTCAGATGAAGGTGGTCTAGGTATACCTGATCTAAAGCTATATTATATAGCAGCAGTCACCAAAACCATTTGGTATTGGCTAAGAAATAGACCAGTCAATCAGTGGAACAGATTAGGTACAACAGACAAAATAGTGTACAGCTACAGCAATCTAGTGTTTGAGAAACCCAAAGATACCAACATTTGGGATAAAAATTCATTATTTGAAAAAAACTGTTGGGGAAACTGGAAATTAGTATGGCAGAAATTAGATATGGACTCACACTTAAAACCATATACCAAGATAAGATCAAAATGGGTCCATGATTTAGGCATAAAGAGGGAGATCATAAATAGATTAGAGAAACAGAGAATAGTCTACCTATCAGACCTGTGGAGGAGGAAGGAATTTATGACCAGAGAAGAACTAGAGATCATTATTGATCACAAAATAGAAGATTTTGATTACATCAAACTAAAAAGTTTCTGTACAAACAAAACTAATGCAAACAAGATTAGAAGGGAAGTAATAAATTGGGAAAATATTTTTACAATTAAAGGTTCTGATAAAGGTCTCATTTCCAAAATATATAGAGAACTGATCCTAATTTATAAGAAATCAAACCATTCTCCAATTGATAAATGGTCAAAAGATATGAACAGACAATTCTCAGATGATGAAATTGAAATTATATCCACTCATATGAAAGAGTGTTCCAAATCACTACTGATCAGAGAAATGCAAATTAAGACAACTCTGAGATACCACTACACACCTGTCAGATTGGCTAAGATGACAGGAACAAATAATGATGAATGTTGGAGGGGATGTGGGGAAACTGGGACACTAATACATTGTTGGTGGAGTTGTGAAAGAATCCAACCATTCTGGAGAGAAATTTGGAACTATGCCCAAAAAGTTGTCAAACTTTGCATATCCTTTGATCCAGCTTGCTGCTATTGGGCTTATATCCCAAAGAAATACTGAGGAGGGGAAAGGGACTTGTATGTGCCAAATGTTTGTGGCAGCTCTTTTCGTAGTGGCTAGAAACTGGAAGATGAATGGATGTCCATCAATTAGAGAATGGTTGGGTAAATTATGGTATATGAAGGTTATGGAATATTATTGCTCTGTAAGAAATGACCAGCAGGACGAATACAGAGAGGCTTGGAGAGACTTACATCAACTGATGCTGAGTGAAATGAATAGAACTAGAAGATTGCTGTACACCTCAATGTTGTATGAAGATGTATTCTGATGGAAGTGGATATCTTCAACATAAAGAAGATCCAACTCACTTCCAGTTGATCAATGATGGACAGAAACAACTACACCCAGAGAAGGAACACTGGGAAGTGAATGTAAATTGTTAGCACTACTTTCTGTCTACCCAGGTTACTTATACCTTCCCAATCTAAACTTAACGTGCAACAAGAAAATGGGATTTACACACATATATTGTATCTAGGTTATATTGTAACACATTTATTATGTATTGGATTGCCTGTCATCTAGGGGAGGGAGTAGAGGGAGGGATGGGATAATTTGGAAAAATGAATACAAGGGATAATGTTATAAAAAAAATTACTCATCCATATATACTGTCAAAAAAAATTTACAAATTCGGAGATCCTCTGTCCGGGAGCCGTGTGGAGGCCGCTCAAATCTGTGTTCCGCGCGTGTAGCCGCGCTGGCCCTGGATCCGGGACAAGCTCAGACTTCAGGGACCCCACGGCCCTGTGCAGGGGAGAGGAGCCACTATTTTCCTTGACATTAGGCACCCCCAGGGATCAGTGACATTCCAGGATGTGGCTGTGGACTTCACCTGGGAGTAGTGGGGCCTCCTGGACCCGTCCCAGAAGGAGCTTTACTGGGACATGATGCTGGAGAATTACAGTAACCTGGTCTGCCTGGGTCTTGTGGATTCCAATGGGGACATGATCTCTCAGCTGGAGTCAAGGAGACCACATGAGATTCCACTGGATAGTGTCTCAAGCGCTTGCTGGTTAGATTAGAATGTTGGGTTTCAGACTAAGGAATCAACTGCAAAGATGGGAATTTCTTTGGAAGACTGATCCCAGAAAATACTCTCATGATTCATGTGTTGCTAAGATGGGGAAAGCTTGGGAGTGTTATATGGCAGACTGAAGAAAAAATAGAGCAATGAAGAAGTACCTTCCAGATAAGTAAAATTAATCTATGATGTGAGAAGCTTTGGATACAGAAAATACTGAAAAATGGCTAGTTCTGAGTCAGTCTGGTTTCCACAACAGAAACTATCTGTAGTAAGGAATCTCCATAAAGGTGATATCCAGAGAAGGAGCTTCACCATGGAATCAGATCAAATACAGTCTAAGTATTCTAACATTATCCAGTGTCAGAAAGCCTTCTGTTTTTATTTGGACTCCTATCAAGAACATGAAATTTATGCTGAAGAGAAACTACCTGAAAGTGTTTATTTTTTCCTCCCAGTTAATGGACTTACTCAGAGTATTGACACAGGAAACAAGTATCATCAATAGATTAAATGTAGAAAGACATTCTGTCAGAAGACAGATCTTACTTGACTCTCTCATACTGATACTAAAAAGAAATTTTAGAAATGTCATGAATATGGAAAGACCTTCCAGCATAAGGAAAGTCTTAAGCAACCCTCTAGAATTCATACTGGAGAGAAACCTTTTGAATGCAATGAATGTGGAAAAGCCTTCCACCAGAAAATAGATCTCATAGGACATAATAGTATTCACATTGGAGAAAAACCTTTTAAATGCAGTGACTGTGGGAAAGCCTTTCCCTGGGGCACAGCCCTGACTCTACATCAGAGAAGTCACACTGGAGAGAGACCCTATGAATATATAGAGAAGTCACTCAGGAATGAAACCTTTTGATACTGATCCCACTAGTATTCACAGTGCAGAGAAACCATATGAATGCTCTCAATGTGGAAAGATCTTCCTCCAGAAGACAGGTCTCACAACACACAGCAGAATTCATACTGGAGAGGAACCTTATAAGTGTGGTGAATGTGGGAAAGCCTTCCCCTGGAGAACATCATTGAGTCTGCCTCAGAGAACTCATGCTGGAGATAAGCCCTATGCTGTTAATAAATGAGGAAGGGCTTTGGCTCAAAATGCAGGTCTTTCAGTACCTAATAGAATGTGGGCTAGAGAGAAAGCGTATTAATGTGCTAAATGAGGGAAGGCATTGTCCTAGATCATAGCAGTTTACTCAATTACAGAAATCCTGAGGGAGAGATTATTATTATAATTAATATAATCAGGGAAGCAATACTTTTCTCAGGAAAACTCTCCTTGAAAAATTGACTTAATATTGATAAGGAACCAGGGAAACAATGAATGGGGAGAGCCCTTCAGTTTGTGTTGGGGAACCATTTCTCTTCAGGAGAGGGTGATTGACTAGAGAAGCAAAGGGGGCAAATAATTCCACAAGTAGCAAATGTGTTTTCCTTGACAATATTTAATTATTCCTGGGCAGCTTTTTATTGGGGAGGGGAGGGGAGGGGAGGGTCAGTGGTGAATAACAGTGATGCGTCCAAACAATAAAGAGACCCTTGATAAAAAAAAAAAAAAATTTACAAATAAAAAAATAACCCTCAATTTTATTCTATTAAAAAAAAAGAAAGAAAGATGTAAGTGGGAGAGGGAAACGAGATAAAGGTATTAGGAATGATAAAAAGAAATTATTTTTAAAAATGCTAAGCACTTGATAAAAGTGGCATAAAAATATTGAAGAAAATAAGACCTTCAAAAACTGAATTTCCCTAATGGTATAAAAGTGTGGGGGAGGGTGGGAGAATTCATTGGAAAAAGAAAAAGAACTATTTGAAAAGAAGAATTATCCCAATAGAAATAAAGGTACAAAAACTCATTGAGAAAAATAATTTCTCAAAAATTAGAATTGGACAACTTAATGCTAATGACTCCATAAGGTCAAGAAAAAATAAAATCAAAAAATGAAAAAAATTAAGAAAATATGAAATGTTACACTGGAAAAACAACTGATGTGAAAAACAGATCAAAGAGATGATTTAAAAATTATTGCACTGCCTGAAAGCCATGATTAAAAAAAAGAGCCTAATCATAATATTTTAAGATATCATCATGGAAAACTGCCTTGATATTGGGAATCCAGAGGGTGGAATATAAATGGAAAGAATCTATCCATCACTTGTTGAAAGATATTCCAAAATGGAAATTCCCAGGAATGTTATCACAGGAAACATGTTGTAAAAATCCACAAAGAAACAATTCAAACATTGTAGAGTTACAGTCAGAGTAAAACAAGATTTTATCAGTTTTTATATTAAAAGATCATGGGCTTAGAATATAATGTTCCAGAAATCAAAGAAAGTAGTATTACAATCAAGAATAACTTACCCAGTGAAAATGAATGTAATCCTTTAAGCAAAATAATAATAAAAATTAATAAATAATGAAAAAAGATGAATTTTGATAATGTTTAATGAAAAGACCACAACTGAACAAAAATTTGGACATTCAAACACAAGACTCAAGAGAAGCATAAACAGATAAACATGAAATAAAAATCAAAAGAGACTTAATATGATTTATTTTATTATAACCTATATAGAAAGATGATACATGTAACTCCTAAGAATTTTATCATTATTAGGGCAGTTAGAGTAATTATACATAAATCTACCTAAGTTGGTTATAATAAATATTTTAAATTAAATAATTATATCTTAAATTAAATTAAATCTTAAATTAACTAATTTAAGAAAAAGAGGGAAATGGGAAGGAAGAAGAGGAAGGAAAAGGAAGAATGGGGAAAATTATTTCTAGAAAACAATTTGGAACTAGATTCAAAAGACTACAAAAATGAGTGTACACTTTGACCCAGCAATATCACTACCAATTCCATATACCAATAGGCAAAAGGAAAACAATCTATCTGAACAAAAATACATACAGCACTTCTCTTTGTGGTAATAAAGAACTGGCGATTTAGAAGATGCTTACCAAAGAGGGAATAGCTAAACAAGTTGTAGCATATGATTGTCATGGAATGTTATTATGCTATTTAAAAGTGATGGAGTAATTTAAAAAAAAATGGCAAGACCTGAACTGATGCAAAGTAAAATGAAAAGAACCAAGAGATCATTGTGAACAGTAACAGCAATATTGTAGTGATGACAAATAATGAAAGCCTTGACTATTACAATCAATATAGTGATACAAAACAATTCCAAAAGACTCATGAAGGAAAAAAAAATGCTATCCATCTTCAGAAAAAGAACTGATAAAGTCTGAAAAGCAAGGTATAACTTACTTTATTTTTGTTCCTTTTTTAGAGTTATACTTAATATGTAAATATAGTCTCCCTGATTTATATGTATAATTGGTATCATTTACCCTCACTTCTCAGTGATGAGATGGATAGAAAGAATTTGTTATTAAAAAGTTTAAAAGAAATAAATGTTAAAAATAAATAAACATTTTTAAAATTTCTTTAAAGGCACCATTCTCTGAGAGTTTAGATTCAGAGTAAAGACTTAGGCATATTTTTGGATATGGCCAACTAAAGAAATTTGTTTTTCTCAAAGATCCATAGATTACTTTTGCATTCCTTTTTTTTTTCCAGTTGGAAATGAGCTAGACAATGAGACTATGTAGATTTTCATTAATTGGAAAAAAAATAAATTTTAAAGCATCTTTTCACTTAAATAGTATCCCTGGATTTTCTCCATAGTATTATTAATTAATCATTTCTTCAGAAGCAAAAATTTACAAAATGATATCCCAATTTGTGAGCTTCTATAGGAATTTCAAGAACTAATGTACTTTTCCCCACCGATTTAACAAATCACTTGATAGTCTTCTCAAACAATGAAATAACTAAAGGCAGTTCAGACCCACCCAAAGTTCACAGGGTCCCAGTGAAATAGAAGAGCATTACCAAGTTCATTTGGATATCTAGATCTACCCAGTAAATGTCCTTGTGCTGTACCCTGTTTTAGCACCCCTATTTAAAGTGTACTACTTCAGCTAATGATTTAAATTTATTAGATCATGTAAAGGAAATTGTTTACTCAATGAAGGCATCCTGGGAGTATTTCATTCATCAGTTAGTCTAAAAGAACAGTAATTAATAATAATAATAATAATAATTATTATTATTATTATTATTATTATTATTAGCATCTAACTTCCTTTTTATTAATTTTATAATTATAATTTTTTGACAGTACATATGCACGAGTAATTTTTTTTACAACATTATCCCTTGTATTCATTTTTTCCAAATTTTCCCCTCCCTCCCTCCCCTAGATGACAGGCAATCCCATACATATTAAATCTGTTACAATATAACCTAGATAACAAAATATGTGTGTAAATCCAATTTTTCTTGTTGCACGATAAGAATTGGATTCCAAAGGTATAAGTAACCTGGGGAGAAAGACAGTAGTGCAAACAGTTTACATTTAATTCTCAGTGTTCCTTCTCTGGGTGTAGCTGTTTCTGTCCATCACTGATCAACTGGAAGCGAATTGGATCTTTTTCATATTGAAGATATCCACTTCAATCGGAATATGTCTTCATACAGTATTGTTGTTGAAGTATATAGTGATCTCCGGGTTCTGCTCATTTCACTCAGCATCAGTTCATGTAAGTCTCTCCAAACTTCTCTGTATTCATCCTGCTGGTCATTTCTTACAGAGCAATAATATTCCATAACATTCATATACCATAATATACCCAACCATTCTCCAATTGATGGACATCCATTCATTTTCCAGTTTCTAGCCACTAAAAAAGAGCTGCCACAACAGCACATACAGGTCCCTTTCCCTTCTTTAGTATTTCTTTGGGATATAAGCCCAGTAGTAGCACTGCTGGATCAAAAGGTATGCACAGTTTGATAACTTTTGGGGCATAATTCCAAATTGCTCTCCAGAATGGCTGGATTCTTTCGCAACTCAACCAACAATGCATATGTCCCAGCTTTCCCACATCCCCTCCAATATTGATCATTATCTTTTCCTGTCATCTTAGCTAATCTGACAAGTGTGTAGTGGTGTCTCAGAATTGTCTTAATTTGAATTTCTCTGATCAGTAGTGATTTGGAACACTCTTTCATATGAGTGGATATAGTTTCAATTTCATCATCTGAAAATTGTCTGTTCATATCCTTTGACCATTTATCAAATGGAGAATGGTTTGATTTCTTATAAATTAGAGCCTTGGCAATCATAGTCAAGAAAGAGATTAAAGGAATAAGAGTATTCTCTGTATATTTTGGAAATGAGGCCTTTATAAGAACCTTTAATTGTAAAAAAATATTTTCACAATTTTTTTATTTCCCTTCTAATGTTGTTTGCATTAGTTTTGTTTGTACAAAACCTTTTTAATTTGATGTAATCAAAATCTTCTATTTTGTGATCAATAATGATCTCTAGTTCTCCTTTGGTCATAAATGCTTTCCTCCTCCACAAGTCTGAGAGGTAAACTATCTTATGTTCCTCTAATCTATTTATGAGGTCATTCTTTATGCCTAAATCATGGACCCATTTTCATCCTATCTTGGTATATGGTATTAAATGTGGGTCCATATCTAATTTCTACCATAATAATTTCCAGTTTGTCCAATAGATTTTTCAAATAATGAATTCTTATCCCAAAATTTGGTATCTTTGGCTTTGTCAAACATTAGATTGCTATAGCTGTACACTATTTTGTTTTGTGACCATAACTTGTTCCACTGATCTATTATAATCTATTTCTTAGCCAATAACAAGTGGTTTTGGTGGCTGCTTCTTTATAATATTGCTTTAGATCAGGTACAGTTACACCACCTTCATCTGAGTTTTTTTCATTAATTCCCTTGAAATTCTTGACCTTTTATTGTTCCATATCAATTTTGTTGTTATTTTTTTCTAGGTCATTAAAATAGTTTCTAAGGAGTCTGATTGGAAAAGCACTAAATAAATACATTAGTTTAGGGAGTATTGTCATCTTTATTATATTCGCTCGGCCTATCCAAGAATAAAAATGTCTTTCCAATTATTTAAATCTGACTTTATTTTTGTTGCAAGTGTTCTATGATTTTGCTCATATATTTTCTGAATTTTCTTTGGTAGATGGATTCCCAAATATTTTAGGCTCTCAACATTTGTTTGGAATGGAATTTCTCTTTGTATCTCTTACTGTTGCATTTGGTTGGTGATGTATAAAAATGCTGAGGATTTATGTGGATTTATTTTGTATCCTGCAACTTTGCTAAAGTTCTGAATTATTTCTAATAACTTTTTATTAGAATGTCTGGGGTTCTCTAAGTATACCATCATATCATCTGCAAACAGTGATAGTTTGATTTCCTCATTACCTACTCTCATTCCTTTTATCTCTTTCTGGACTATCAATTGCCGAGGCTAGCATTTCTAAATACAATAATGAATAATAATGGTTATAGTGGGCAAACTTATTTCACTCCTAATCTTACTAGGAAATGTTCCAGTTTATCTCCATTATATATTATGCTTATTGTCGGTCTTAAATATATGCTCCTGACTATTTTAAGGAATAGTCCATTTGTTCCTATAATCTCAAGTGTTTTTAGTAGGAATGGATGTTGGATTTTATCAAATGCTTTTTTTGCATCTATTGAGATGATCATATTGTTTTTATTAATTTGATCATTAATATGGTCAATTATACTAATAGTTTTCCTAATATTAAACCAGCCCTGAATTCCTGGAATAAATCCTATTTGATCATATTGTATTATCTTGGGGATGATTTTCTGAAGTCTTTTTGCTAATATCTTATTTAAGATTTTAGCATCAATATTCATTAAGGAAATTGTCTATAGTTTTCTTTCTCAGTTTTCGATCTATGTGGTTTAGGTATCAGTACCATGTCTGTGTCATAAAAGGAGTTTGGTAGGACTCCTTCATCCCCTATTTTTTCAAATAGTTTATATAGCATTGGGGCTAATTGTTCTTTAAATGTTTGGTAGAATTCACATGTGAATCCATCTGGTCCTGGGGATTTTTTCCTGGGGAGTTGATTAATGGCTTGTTCTATTTCTTTTTCTGAAATGGGACTATTTAAGTAGTTTACCTCCTCCTCTGTTAATCTTGGAAGCCTATATTTTTTTAGGTAGTTACCCATTTCACTTAAGTTATCAAATTTATTGGCATAAATTTGGGCAAAATAACTCATTATTTCTCTAATTCCCTCTTCATTGGTGGAAAGATCCCTCTTTTCATTTGTAAGAATAACAATTTGATTTTCCTCCTTCCTTTTTCTGATCAGATTTAACCAAAAGTTTATCTTATTTATTGGATTTTTCATAAAACAAAATCTTAGTTTTATTCATTAATTGAATAGTTTTTGTTTGTTTGTTTGTTTGTTTGTTTGTTTTACTTTCAATATTATTGATTTCTCCTTTTAATTTTTGTATTTCAAGTTTGATTTTTGGTTGGGGGTTTTTAATTTGGTCTTTTTCTAGCTTTTTAAGTTGCAGGCCCAATTCATTGATCTTCTCTTTCTCTATTTTATTCAAGTAAGCCTCTAAAGATATGAAATTTCCCCTAATTTTTGCTTTAGCTGCATCCCACAAATTTTGGTATGATGTCTCATCGTAGTCATTATCTTGGGTAAAATTATTAATTGTTTCTATAATTTGCTGTTTCACCCAGTCATTCTTTAAGATGAGATTATTTAGTTTCCAATTACTTTTTGGTCTATTTATGCCTAACTTCTTGTTGAATGTAATTTTATTGCATTGTGATCTGAGAAGAAGGTATTTCCTATTTCTGCCTTCCTGCATTTAATTTTGAGATCTTTATGTCCCAATCCATGGTCAATTTATGTATAGGTTCCATGAACTGCTGAGAAGAAAGTATTCTCCTTTCTATCACCATTCAGATTTCTCCAAAGATCTTTCATACCTCGTTTTTCTAATGTTCTATGTAATTCTTTATTTTCTTTCTTATTTTTTTGTGGTTTGATTTATCTAATTTTGAGAGTATAAGGTTGAGATCACCCACTATTATAGTTTTGCTGTCTATTTCTTCTTGTAAGTCTCTTAACTTTACCTTTAGAAAGTTAGATGCTATACCACTTGATGCATATATGTTTAGAATTGCTATGGCTTCATTGTCAATGCTACATTTTAGCAGGATATAGTTTCCTTCCTTATCTCTTTTAATTAGATCAATATCTGCTTTTGCTTGATCTGAGACAAGGATGGCTACCCCTGCTTTTTTGGCTTTACCTGAAGCATAATAGATTCTGCTCCAACCTTTTACCTTTACTCTGTATGTATCTCCCTGCTTTAAGTGTGTTTCCTGTAAACAACGTATTGTAGGATTCTGACTTTTGATCCAATCTTTTATCTGCTTATGTTTAATGAGAGAGTTCATCCCATTCATATTTACAGTTAAAATTACTAATTCTGTATTTCCTGCCATCATATTATCCCCTTATTATGCTTTTTTCCCCTTGTCCCCTCTCAACCCCTTCCCCAGTATTGAATTTATGGACCCCCCTTGTGACGTGCAGCCCTCCCTTTTTAGTATCCCTCTCCCCTCTTTTTAAGTCCCTTCCCTTTTCTTTTACCCTTCCCTTATTCCTCTTTTCCTTTTCCTTTTTCCTCTCCCCCCTTATAATGAGGTGAGAGAGAATTCTCTGAAAAACAAATATGAATATTATTTACTCTTTGAGTCTACTCAGAAGAGAGTACAATTCACACAATATTTCTCCCCCTCTCTAAATTCCTTCAGATGTGGTAAATTTTCTATGCCTCTCCTGGGATGTAGTTTCCCTCTTCTTATCTCTCCTTTTTCTTTTTCTGATACTATCCCCTTTCCTTTACTACTTTCCTTTTTTTTTTTTTTTTTTTTTTTTGTTATATCAGTAAAATCAATCCATGTGGACTTTCTGTATATTCACAACAGAGATACAGTTATCAAGAGTTCTTTTTACCTTTTTATGCTTCTCTTGAGTCTTGTGGTTAGAGATAATTTTTTTGTTTAGATCTGTTTTGTTTCTTAGAAACAAATGGAATTCCTCTGTTTCATTAAATATCCATCTTCTTCCATGGAAGAAAATGCTAAAGATAGCTGGGTAGTTTATTCTTGGTTGCAGTCCTAGGTTTTTTTGCCTTTCAGAATATCATGTTTCCAGGCCCTTCAATCCTTTAATGTGGAGGCAGCCAGATCCTGAGTGACCCTTATTGAGGCACCTTGATATTTGAATTATTTTTCCTAGCTGCTTACTATATTTGTTTGATAGTTCTGAAGCTTAGCCACAATGTTCCTTGTTTTTTTTTTTTTGTTGTTGTTGTTGTTTTTTTTTTGTTTGTTTGTTGTTTTTTGTTTTTAGGGTCTTTTTCAGAAGGTTTTTGATGAATTCTTTCAATGCCTATTTTCCCTTCTGTTTCTATTATCTCTACACAGTTCTCTTTGGTGATTTCCTGTAAAATAGAATCTAAGCTCTTTTTTTCATCATAATTTTTGGGAAGTCCAATGATCCTCAGATTATCTCTCCTAGATCTATTTTCCAGGTCTATAGATTTTCCCAATAAATAATTGACATTATTCTCCAGCTTTTCAACTTTTTGTTTGTTTTGTTTGACTGATTCTTGGTTTCTCAATGAATCATTCATTTCTATTTGTTAAGTCCTGATTTTTAATGAGTTATTTTCTTCATTCACATTTTTACTTCTTTTTGTATATATCCAATTGAGTTTTTAAATGAATTATTTTGCTCTGTTGAACTTTTATTACATTTCACTATTTTTAAGTGAATTATTTTCTTTTTCCAAATCCTTTTCCCTTTTTCTGACACTATCCCCTTTATATTTCTATTTCCCTTTTTATGATATATCAATAAAATCAAATTATACATGTGGTTTTCATGTATATCCACAACAGAAATACAGTTCTCAAGAGTTCTTTTTACCTTTTTCTCCTTCTCTTGAGTCCTATGTTTGGAGATCAAATTTTTTGTTTAGATCTGTTTTTTTTTTCCTTAGAAACAAATGGAATTCATCTTTTCATTAAATGTTCATCTTCTTCCATGGAAGAAAATGCTCAGCTTAGCTGGGTAGTTTATTCTTGGCTGCATTTCAAGGTCTTTTGCCTTTCAGAATATCAGATTCCAGGTTCTTCATTGCTTTAATGTGGAGGCAGCCACATTTTGAGTGACCTTTGTTGTGGCACCGCCATATTTGAATTGTTTTTGCCTGGCTGTTTATAATATTTTTTCCTTAGTCTGATAGTTCCGAAATTTGGCTACAATATTCCTTGGACTTTTTATGTTAGGGCCTTTTTCAAAAGGTATTTTATGAATTCTTTCAACGTCTATTTTACCTTCTGGTTCTATTACATCTGGGCACTTAGTTCTCTTTGATGATTTCCTGTAAAATAGTATCTAGGCTCTTTTTTATTGTAATTTTCAGGAAGTCCAATAATCCTCAGATTATCTCTCCTAGATCTATTTTTCTGGTCTGTTGTTATTACAAGTAGATTTTTTTTAATATTTTTAAAATATTTAAAAACATTTATTTTAATGTTTTTATTTTTTATTTTATTTAAAATAAAAATTTATTTTAATGTTTTGTTTTTCTAATTTTTCAGTTTTTTTCTTTTTTCTTTTTTTTGTTTTTGTTTTGCTTTACTGATTCTTGGTGTCTCAATGAATCATTCATTTCTATTTGTTCAGTTGTGATTTTTAATGAGTTATTTTCTTCATTATTTTTTACTTCTTTTTCTATATGTGCAATTGAGTTTTTAAATGTGTTGTTTTGCTTTATGGAATTTTTTTTTCCATTTCCCTAATTTTTTTTTTTTTTTTTTTTTTTTTTAGTGAATTCTTTTCTTTTTCCAATTCAGAAATTCGACTTTCTTAGGAGTTCTTTATCTTTTCCATTTCACAAATCTTACTTTCTTGGAAGTTCTTTTCCTTTTCCAGTTCACAAATTCTGTTTCCCTGCACTTTCTGGGAGTTTTTTTTAACTTTTCCAATTCACATTTCAGAAAGTTGCTACTCTCTTGCATACCTTCTCTTTCCTTTCCCCATTTGTCTTCTCTCCTTTAAAGTTTTTTATATTTTCTTGTATTTTCCCGATGACAGGCCTTTTGTGTTGGGGATCAATAATTGTCTGGAGATTTTCTGCTATTAGTCTCCTTGGGGTTGAAAACCTACTCTCTTTCTGTATAGAAGCTATTGATAGTCCTTTTTTTTTTTAACTCATTTTTAAAGCCTCTAGGGTCTGCCTTCAGGGCCAGAGGTTACCAGCTTCCTCTGCAGAACAGGGATCGGTGTATGGACTGCCTGCCATCCGGCTACAAACAGTACTCAGATACGGGAGTGCTCTGAGAAAAAGTTCCCCAATGGAAGTAACTCAGGCCTGCACAATTGAGCTGTGGAGGTGCCCAGTGGAGAACCCTGGTGTGCAGATTAAAGACTGCCCTGAGACAAGAAGCTGAGCAGTGAAAGTGTCACTATTCCAAGCCAAAGCCCACTGTGAGGCTGTGGGTATTAGCAGTTGCCCAGTGAATAGTCCTACAAGGCACTGGAAGTGGCTCTGTCCAGGGAAGCACAGTCAGGCTAATGAAGTTCTATTGCCTTAGGCCAAGGCCCCCACTGTGCATATTAGAAGCTACCCTGGGCTGTGCCCCTCTGCTGTGCAGATTTGCAACTGCCCCCACCTGGCTGTAGAATGCAGCTGCACAGTTCTACTGGTCTGTGCTGAGTCACTTCCAGTTTTGGGTAGGTAAAGCCAGATCATGTTAGATTCTTGTGTTTTTAGAGTATCCTGTTCCTCTGGCTATAACCTCTCTGCTGGTACATTGCTTTGCAATCAAGGCAGAACAACAGGCCTATGGCAGAGTTGTCTCCACTAGTTTTCTAGCCACAGAGGCTACCCCCACCCCTGGTTCACTCAGGACGCTAGTCTCTCCTATTTCCCTGCTAACGCTGATCTGCATCAGCCCCTCATGACAAACCTGATTTGACAGTCCTCCAGACTTCAGCTGGTAAGTCCTTGTACCTTTAATCTTCCTGAATTTTACCAGTCAAATGCTATTTTTGAGGCTAAATTCACCAATTGGTCATGAGGGCATGAGAGGAGCTTAGAAAGTTTCATTTGCCTTCTCTGCCATTTTGGCTCCCCAAAACAATTCATTTTTTTATTTATTATATTTTTTTTATAATATTATCCCTTGTATTCATTTTTCCAAATTATCCCCCCCTCCTTCTACTCCCTCCCCCCGATGACAGGCAATCCCATACATTTTACATGTGTTACAATATAACCTAGATACAATACATTGTGTAAATACCATTTTCTTGTTGCACAATAAGCATTAGATTCCAAAGGTACATGTAACCTGGGCAGACAGATATTAGTGCTAACAATTTACATTCACTTCCCAGTGTTTCTTCTCTGGGTAGAGTTATTTCTGTCCATCATTGATCAACTGGAAGTGAGTTGGCTCTTCTTTATGTTGAAGATTTCCACTTCCATCAGAATACATCCTCATACAGTATTGTTGTTGAATTGTACAGTGATCTTCTGGTTCTGTTCATTTCACTCAGCATCAGTTGATGTAAGTCTCTCCAAGCCTCTCTGTATTCCTCCTGCTGGTCATTTCTTACAGAGCAATAATATTCCATAACCTTCATATACCATAATTTACCCAACCATTCTCCAACTGATGGACATCCATTCATCTTCCAGTTTCTAGCTACAACAAAAAGAGCTGCCACAAACATTTTGGCACATACAGGTCTCTTTCCGCTCTTTAGTATTTCTTTGGGATATAAGACCAGTAGTAGTACTGCTGGGTCAAAGGGTATGCACAATTTGATAACTTTTTGGGCACAGTTCCAAATTGCTCTCAAGAATGGCTGGATTCTTTCACAACTCCACCAGCAATGTATCAGTGTCCCAGGTTTCCCACATCCCCTCCAACATTCATCATTATTTGTTCCTGTCATCTTAGCCAATCTGACAGGTGTGTAGTGGTATCTCAGAGTTGTCTTAATTTGCATTTCTCTGATCAGTAGGGATTTGGAACACTCTTTCATATGAGTGGATATAGTTTCAAATTCTTCATCTGTCTGTTCTTATCCTTTGACCATTTATCAATTGGAGAATGGTTCGGTTTCTTATAAATTAGGGTCAGTTCTCTATATATTTTGGAAATGAGACTTTTGTCAGAACCTTTGCTTTTAAAAATATTTTCCCAATTTGTTACTTTCCTTCTAATATTGTTTGCATTAGTATTGTTTGTACAGAAACTTTTTAGTTTGATGTAATCAAAATCTTCTATTTTGTGATCAATAATGATCTCTAGTTCTCCTCTGGTCATAAATTCCTTTCTCCTGCACAAGTCTGAGAGGTAGACTACCCTGTGTTCCTCTAATCTATTTATTATCTCACTCTTTATGCCTAAATCATGGATCCATTTTGATCTTATCTTGGTATATGGTGTTGTGTGGATCCATATCTAATTTCTGCCATATTAATTTCCAGTTTTCCCAAAAGTTTTTTCCAAATAATGAATTTTTATCCCTAATGTTGGTATCTTTGGGTTTGTCAAAGATTAGATTGCTATAGATGTACCCTTTTTTGTCCTTTGTATCTAATCTGTTCCACTGATCTACCGGTCTATTTCTTAGCCAATACCAAATGGTTTTGGTGACTGCTGCTATATAATATAGCTTTAGGTCAGGTACACTTAGACCACCTTCCTCTGAGTTTTTTTTTTCATTAGTTCCCTTGCAATTCTTGACCTTTTATTCTTCCATATGAATTTTGTTGTTATTTTTTCTAGGTCATTGAAATAGTTACTTGGGAGTCTGATTGGTATAGCACTAAATAAATAGATTAGTTTGGGGAGTATTGTCATCTTTATTATATTCGCTCGGCCTATCCAAGAGCACTGAATGTCTTTCCAATTATTTAAATCTGATTTTATTTTTGTGGCAAGTGTTTTGTAATTTTTCTCATATAATTCCTGACTTTTCTTTGGTAGATGGATTCCCAAATACTTTATACTCTCAAAATGTGTTTGGAATGGAATTTCTCTTTGTATCCCTTGCTGTTGCATTTTGTTAGTGATATATAAAAATGCTGAGGATTTATGTGGATTTATTTTGTATCCTGCGACTTTGCTGAAATTTTGAATTATTTCTAGTAGCTTTTTAGCAGAGTCTTTGGGGTTCTCTAAGTATACCATCATGTTATCTGCAAAGAGTGATAGTTTGATTTCTTCATTTCCTACTCTAATTCCTTGAATCTCTTTCTCGGCTCTTATTGCCGAGGCTAGCGTTTCTAGTACTATATTGAATAGTAATGGTGATAGTGGGCAACTTTGTTTCACTCCTGACCTTACTGGGAAAGGTTGCAGTTTATTTCTATTGCATATTATGCTTACTGAAGGTCTTAAATATATGCTCCTGATTATTCTAAGGAATAGTCCATTTATTCTTATACTCTCAAGAGTTTTTAGTAGGAATGGATGTTGGATTTTGTCAAATGCTTTTTCTGCATCTATTGAGATGATCATATGGTTCTTATTAATTTGATTATTAATATGGTCAATTATATTAATAGTTTTCCTAATATTAAACCAGCCCTGCATTCCTGGAATAAATCCTACTTGATCATAGTGTATTATCTTGGAGATGATTTTCTGAAGTCTTTTTGCTAATATCTTATTTAAGATTTTAGCATCAATATTCATTAAGGAAATTGGTCTATAATTTTCTTTCTCAGTTTTCGATCGACCTGGTTTAGGTATCAGTACCATGTCTGTGTCATAAAAGGAGTTTGGTAGGACTCCTTCATCCCCGATTTTTTCAAATAGTTTATATATCATTGGGGCTAATTGTTCTTTAAATGTTTGGTAGAATTCAAATGTGAATCCATCTGGTTCTGAGAATTTTTTCCTGGGGAGTTGATTAATTGCTTGTTCTATTTCTTTTTCTGAAATGGGACTATTTAAGCAATTAATCTCCTCCTCTGTTAATCTAGGGAGCCTATATTTTTGGAGGAAGTCATCCATTTCACTTAAGTTATCAAATTTATTGGCATAAAGTTGGGCAAAGTAACTCCTTATTATTTCTCTAATTTCCTCTTTATTGGTGGAAAGATCCCCCTTTTCATTTGTAAGACTAACAATTTGATTTTCCTCTTTCTTTTTTCTGATCAAATTTACCAAAAGTTTATCTATTTTATTGGCTTTTTCATAAAACCAACTCTTGGTTTTATTTATTAATTCAATAGTTTTTTTTTTTTTTTTTACTGTCAATATTATTGATTTTTCCTTTTAATTTTTGTATTTCAAGTTTAATTTTTGGTTGGGGGTCCCAAAACAATTCTTAAAATAGAAATATAATAAATTTTAATATTGATTTAACCTTAGTTAATAAGATTTACTAAATTCTGATTAATGTCCTAAACAAAGTGAGTTGCAATTTGGTTATTTTCCAATCTATGCAATTTTTTTTCTCTTTTTGTGAGCCAGGAAAAGGTTTAAGGTACCAATTTTTACTGACAGGGTCTCAGAAATCTGACTCTAGATCACTTAAAAGCAGTCTATTTGTAGCCAGAGTTTTTTAAAGTAGTACCAAAATGCTTTCTGTTTTCTTAAAATTCCCAAATTCTTCAGTTAACACTTTCAGTGCAAATAGAGGGCTTTAATTTAGACATCCTTTAAAATGGCTTTTACTATCATATCTCAAATAAATTTGCGAATTACTTTACACAGATAGAAATCATTTATCAATTGGTCACATCTAAAAAACCCACAAAATTATTAAATATGAAGCAATTATATCCAATAAAGCAATATAATTTGTCATAAATACATAACTAATATATATCCATAATTAGAACCAAGAATAATGGTCTTACCAAATGCAGAGGCTGACTGGCTTTCTCACCTCACACTGCTATGCTGAATTCTTCCCAAGCATTACCTCAACAGAACCTGCTGAAAGCTGGGGTGATTGGTGCCAGAGTATCCCTTTTATGGTAGTTTCATGTGCCAGGGCTCCGAGAATGCAGACTATTGGGTCTTACCTCCCACTCCTCCAAAACTGTGTTGGGAAGGTATTTGGGCAAGGTTGTATGGGGTCCCCAAAGCTTTGCTTCCCTTATTTCTACAGGTGAGGCAAAAAAGAATCTATTGATCACCTCCTGAGTCTACAGGGGAAAAAACCCCCAAAAAACCAAGAATATTGTAGCTAAATTCCATAATTATCAAATCAAGGAGAAAATACTGCAAGTAGCCATAACGAAACAATTTAAATATCAAGGAACCACAAATCAGAATAACTCAGGACCCAGCAACTTTAACATAAAGTATCAGAAGGACTGGAATCTGATATTCTGCAAGATAAAGAAGATTGGACTACAACCAAGAATTAACTACCAAAAAAAAAAATTGATTATTGTCTTTTAGGGGAAAAGATGAAAATTCATTGAAATAGGGGATTTTCAATTATTTTTGACTAAAAGACCACCCCTGAACAGAAAATTTGATCTTCAAATTTATGACTCAAGTGAATCATAAAAAGCTAAAAAAATAGTTTCTTCTCCCAATTTAAGTTAAACATAAATCATAATTTAGTGTTTCCCTTTGATTTTTCTTATAATCTTTATGACCAAAACCTTTCTTTTTTTACCCTTGAGTTTATCAATGAATTTACTGTGGAGTTATCTCTTCTTCTGTGTTTAACTTCTTAATTCATGGTATTCCTTTATTCAAAATTTTCTTCTTTTTATTTCTATTTCCAGAATCAATTAAAGGATTAGGAATTTGTGTTGGCACCAGCCTCCAATCTTTTCCTTTCCCTTGCAAAGGGAGATTCAATAAACAATTAGATGGTAAAATGGATACTGCTGTAGATGTGGTGTCCACAATGCCTGAGTTCAATTCCATTTTCAAGTGTGCACTAGTTACTTAATCCTGGGCAAATTACTTTAGTGCTCTCTTAATTTCCTCAATTATAAAATGGGTTTTTGAAAGGAGCCAAAGAGATTTTTTTTTAAGGGTAAAGTATTTAGCTGTGTCTGGTACATAGTAGACAGTTAATAAATGCTTGTTTGCTTCCCTTGTTACCCAATATTATTCTGTTCCTCATTAAGTATGGAAATTCTTACTATTGTTTGCACTGGGATGACTGATTGCTGATTTTCCCTCCTATTTTTCTTTTCCACCTTTGACCATGAACAAGAAGTCTACCCCTCTTCCATTATACTTGACTTCTGCCTTTATTATTAAAAATCTTCACTGGATAACTTCCTAGAGGAACTGGTCTTGGCTGTAACTTTTCACAATGCCATGTTTAATAGCATTATTTTAAGCTTTTCAAACCATGTGGTAGGCAACTTACTTGCTCAAAGTTACAGGATTAAAAAGTGGCAGATTAAGGATAGGCTAAATTATCATTTCATTTAAGTTTCCCATGCCTAGTTTTGGCATTGTCTTGAAGTGTGACTTTTGCTGAGTCACTTTCCCTTTAAGCAACTTCATTTCTTTATCCACTAAAGGGGATTGGATTAAACATTGTCTAAGATCCTTTTGAGCTCTATTATCTATGACATCTGATTCAGCAAAGTTTAGTAGAACAATAAGCAAAGGTTTGAAAAGGACACACTCTTCCCTTCTTTATTCATTTTCTCTTATGATCTGAACCTAACAATTTACCTGCAATTTTCTGTTGCAGTAATTATGCAATGATCAATGTGTCTTTTGAACAAAACTACTGAATACATGTTCTAGTTAAAACTGTTTGTTTTTTTCTTGTTATACACTAGTGGATGTGAAGGGTTGGTTAAAATTTAGCAATATATAATTTACTTTTCATATAACTTCCTATAAATTTGTGGTTATCTTCAGACAAGGTAAAGAATGACAAAAAATAAATTATTCTCATTTATCTTATAATAAAACAAAGCACCAAACAATTGTTTTCATTATGTAATAACAGAGAACTAATCGGGCAACCACACAGTGGTGATTATAGAAGCAAATTTAATAATATTTGACTTTGTTGCTACTTCAAAATTTATCATTGGTGTACAAATTCCTATGCCCCTCTCTTTATTATTTCCATTTATTATAAGTATTCACATTCTCAACCCTCCATAATAGGGTACTAGGCAATGAAGTTTCAGGCCTTAGACAATGCTCTGGGTGGAGCAGTGGATTGATATATCAGCTGAGACACTATGTATCACAATGAGTCAGTCCAGATAAGGAAGGGGAGCAACTCTTTTATAGGCAAGAGTTAACCTTTTAGCAAACTTTGCAGATTTCCTTAAAGGAAAAAAAAGGATTCTTAATGCCAAGGGCTGAAAGGTAATCTTTAGTTTCATTTTTTTCTATATGCATCTCTACAAATATGTGTATATTTATATATTAAGTTTCATAATACTTTCATGAATCTCAAGGCAAGGGTGGGTATTGTATGTCCCCCATTTTTGTTGTTCAGTATTGGAATTATGGAATTATGTCCAACTCTTTAGGACCCCACAGGATGAAGCTTTCTTGGCAAAGATTCTGGAGGGATTTGCCATTTCCTTCTTCCATGGATTATGGAAACAGAAGTTAACTGACTTCTTTGAGGGTCAACTAATAAGTGTCTGAGGCCAGATTTAAATTTAGGTCTTCCGGAGTCCAAACCCAGACTCTATCCATTGTACCACCAGCTGCCTCCAGTATGTCCCCTAGTTTAGTAGAATTGTTCTGTTACTATTATTTATATATTTTCTCAGCCAATAAAAAATAAACGCTATAAATCTCAATAGTCAATTAATAGTAGAGTATAAATAGTAAGGGAATTTGTGAATAATAATAAAAGAAAACATTTAGGGTTATATCTACATTTTAAAAAGAATTAGTTATTTCTTCCTGGAGAACCTAACTTTCTATTCCACTGTGAATTAGGAGAGTAAGTCCAGAGGAGATACAATATCTAGGAGAGATCCTTTCACTATGATCTCCATATTTTTATACTTTTTAAACTTTTCCCCCTATCATATTCTCTGGAAACCTCTTTTTCCATCCGTAACAATCTCCAGATTCTTTCCTCTCACAATCTTTTCTTTTCCTAGTGATTACGGAAACCTTGCTTTTTACTACAATAGTCTCACCTTTTGATGCTCTTTCCAATAATATTTACTTTTATGTCACCAAAAGTTTCATCCCATTGAAGTTTTTCTAGTCCTTGCTACTGCTTGCTACTTTTAGATCCTCCTTCTGAAAATATGTAATGTTTACTTCCATCTTCTATAGTGGTCAATTCAGAGCTTTTCTGCTATCACTCACTGACATCTAGCAGAAAAACTATCTAGATAATTGAAGATATTTTACCAATATCAGTTGCAAAAAATGAGAAGTTTGGAAAATTTCCAGGCTTGATTAACTGCTTTACATTAAGTCATTTGTTTTAAATATTAAAAGAATTCAATGGGATCATGAAGTTTAGAAGGTTAGAAAACAGATATAGTTAAAAATATGACTCAGGAGAAAGAAACAAGAAAAGCTCAAAATCCAAAGGCGACATAGAGGTTTCTACTCATATACCATTGCACAAGTTCTGGGGCACCTTTTATGTTATAATTTTGTCCTTTTGAGCAGACAGACAAATTCTGTTTAAGGTGACTGGGTAATTCTTGGTATAACTTGAGGCCTGGTAATATTGTTATAATGTCATTATTTTTTCACTAGTTTTCTAAGCATCTTTCCACATTTATCATGCTGCACAAACAAAATCAGATCAAAAAAAGAAAAAAATAACAAAGGAAAAACAAACAAACAAGCAAACAACAACGAAGTTGAAAAAATTATGTTGTGATCCACATTCAGTTTTCACAGTCCTCTTTCTGGACAGGATGAATCTCTCCATCACAAGTCTATTGGAACTGACCTGAATCATCTCATTGTTGAAAAGAACCAAGTCTATCACAGTTGATCATCACATAATTTTGTTGTTGTTTACAATGTTCTCTTTGTACTACTCACTCAGCATCAGTTCTTCTAAGTCTCTCTAGGCCTTTCTGAAATCATCCTGCTGATCATTTCTTACAGAACAATAATATTCCATAATACCATAATTTATTCATCCATTCCCTAAGTGATGAACATCCACTCAGTTTCCAATATCTTATCACTATAAAAAGGACTGCTATAAATATTTTTGAACATGTGGGTCCCTTTCCCTCCTTTAAGATCTCTTTGGGATACAGACCCATTAAAGACACTGTTTGATAGTCCTTTGGGCATGGTTCCAAATTATTCTCTATAATGGTTGGATCAGTTCACAATTACACCAACGTGTATTAGTGTTCCAGTATTCCTACAGCTCTTTCAACATTATATCATTATCTTTTCCTTTAGCCAATCTGAGAGGTGTGAAGTAGTGCCACAGAGTTGTCTTAATTTATAAAATGCTACTATGTTGTTGTTGTTCAATTATTTCCATTTTTCTGACTCTTCATGACCTTATTTGTGGGTTTTTTTTGGGGGAAAGATACTGAAATGGTATGTCATTTCCTTCACTGGCTCATTTTAAAATTAAGGAAACTGAAAAAAAATAGGCTTAAGTGACTTGTTTAAAGCCATACAAATAAGAAATGTATAAAGGTAAACCTATGTTAAAGATAAACTCAGGAAAATGTTCAAATGCAACACTTCTGTGTCATCTAGTGCATAATAATATTATTAATATGCATATGTGCTCCCCCTTTAATTGATTAAATAATTAATTTATATGATACTATATAGCCAGCTAGACAATTAACTTTTAGAAATGAAGTAATGTGAGCTACTAAAATAATAAGAATAATTGACCTAAATGCAATATCTCCCTAAAAGCATGGAACCTATGGAGACCTAGAAGTACATTCTGGGTCTAGGAAAAAGTTACCTCAAATTTAGTAAGCACATTTAGCAATCCACAGCTCCTATCTGCTGGAAATCCTTTTCTTTCTTTTAGGGGTCCCATATAAGACATTTTGTAATAAGATTAAGGAGAACAACAAACCAACCATCCAACCATCAGTGGTATGCTTTTTTTTTTTTTTTTTTTTTTTTTTTTTTTATTATATATATATATATATTTTATAATATTATCCCTTGTATTCATTTTTCCAAATTACCCCCCCTCCCTCTATTCCCTCCCCCCAACGACAGGCAATACCATACATTTTACATGTGTTACAATATAGTCTAAGTATAATACATGTGTGTGAATATCATTTTCTTGTTGCACAATAAACATTAGAATCCGAAGGTACATGCAACCTGGGCAGACAGATATTAGTGCTAACAATTTACATTCCCCTCCCAGTGTTTCTTCTCTGGGTGTATCTACCTCTGTCCATCATTGATCAACTGGAAGTGAGTTGGATCTTCTTTATGTTGAAGATTTCCACTTCCATCAGAATACATCCTCATACAGTATTGTTGTTGAAGTATACAGTGATCTTCTGGTTCTGCTCATTTCACTCAGCATCAGTTGATTTAAGTCTCTCCAGCCCTCTCTGTATTCCTCCTGCTGGTCATTTCTTACCGAGCAATAATATTCCATAACTTTCATATACCACAATTTACCCAACCATTCTCCAACTGATGGACATCCATTCATCTTCCAGTTTCTAGCTACAACAAAAAGAGCTGCCACAAACATTTTGGCACATATATGTCTCTTTCCGCTCTTTAGTATTTCTTTGGGATATAATCCCAGTAGTAGCGCTGCTGGGTCAAAGGGTATGCACAGTTTGATAACTTTTTGGGCATAATTCCAGATTGCTCTCCAGAATGGCTGGATTCTTTCACAACTCCACCAGCAATGTATTAGTGTCCCAATTTCCCCACATCCCCTCCAACATTTGTCATTATTTGTTCCTGTCATCTTAGCCAATCTGACAGGTGTGTAGTGGTATCTCAAAGTGGTCTTAATTTGCATTTCTCTGATCAGTAGTGATTTGGAACACTCTTTCATGTGAGTGGATATAGTTTCAATTTCTTCCTCTGAGAATTGTCTGTTCATATCCTTTGACCATTTATCAATTGGAGAATGGTTCGGTTTCTTATAAATTATGGTCAGTTCTCTATATATTTTGGAAATGAGACCTTTGTCAGAACCTTTGTTTTTAAAAATATTTTCCCAATTTGTTACTTCCCTTCTAATCTTGTTTGCATTAGTATTATTTGTACAGAAACTTTTTAGTTTGATGTAATCAAAATCTTCTATTTTGTGATCAATAATGATCTCTAGTTCTCCTCTGGTCATAAATTCCTTCCTCCTCCACAAGTCTGAGAGGTAGATTATCCTCTCTTCCTCTAATCTATTTATTATCTCCCTCTTTATGCCTAAATCATGGACCCATTTTGATCTTATCTTGGTATATGGTGTTAAGTGTGGATCCATATCTAATTTCTGCCATACTAATTTCCAGTTTTCCCAACAGTTTTTTCCGAATAATGAATTTTTATCCCTAATGTTGGAATCTTTGGGTTTGTCAAAGATTAGATTGCTATAGATGTACCCTTTTTTGTCCTTTGTATCTAATCTGTTCCACTGATCTACCGGTCTATTTCTTAGCCAATACCAAATGGTTTTGGTGACTGCTGCTATATAATATAGCTTTAGATCAGGTACACTTAGACCACCTTCCTCTGAGTTTTTTTTCATTAGTTCCCTTGCAATTCTTGACCTTTTATTCTTCCATATGAATTTTGTTGTTATTTTTTCTAGGTCATTAAAATAGTTTCTTGGGAGTCTGATTGGTATAGCACTAAATAAATAGATTAGTTTGGGGAGTATTGTCATCTTTATTATATTCGCTCGGCCTATCCAAGAGCACTGAATGTCTTTCCAATTATTTAAATCTGATTTTATTTTTGTGGCAAGTGTTTTGTAATTTTTCTCATATAATTCCTGACTTTTCTTTGGTAGATGGATTCCCAAATATTTTATACTCTCAACATTTGTTTGGAATGGAATTTCTCTTTGTATCTCTTGCTGTTGCATTTTGTTAGTGATATATAAAAATGCCGAGGATTTATGTGGATTTATTTTGTATCCTGCCACTTTGCTGAAATTTTGAATTATTTCTAGTAGCTTTTTAGCAGAGTCTTTGGGGTTCTCTAAGTATACCATCATGTCATCTGCAAAAAGTGATAGTTTAATTTCCTCATTTCCTACTCTAATTCCTTGAATCTCTTTCTCAGCTCTTATTGCCGAGGCTAGCGTTTCTAGTACTATATTGAATAGTAATGGTGATAGTGGGCAACCTTGTTTCACTCCTGATCTTACTGGGAAAGGTTGCAGTTTATTTCTATTGCATATTATGCTTACTGACGGTCTTAAATATATACTCCTGATTATTCTAAGGAATAATCCATTTATTCCTATACTCTCAAGAGTTTTTAGTAGGAATGGATGTTGGATTTTGTCAAATGCTTTTTCTGCATCTATTGAGATGATCATATGGTTTTTATTAATTTGATTATTAATATGGTCAATTATATTAATAGTTTTCCTAATATTAAACCAGCCCTGCATTCCTGGAATAAATCCTACTTGATCATAGTGTATTATCTTGGAGATGATTTTCTGAAGTCTTTTTGCTAATATCTTATTTAAGATTTTAGCATCAATATTCATTAAGGAGATTGGTCTATAATTTTCTTTCTCAGTTTTCGATCTACCAGGTTTAGGTATCAGTACCATGTCTGTGTCATAAAAGGAATTTGGTAGGACTCCTTCATCCCCTATTTTTTCAAATAATTTATATAACATTGGGGCTAATTGTTCTTTAAATGTTTGGTAGAATTCACATGTGAATCCATCTGGCCCTGGGGATTTTTTCCTGGGGAGTTGATTAATAGCTTGTTCTATTTCTTTTTCTGAAATGGGACTATTTAAGCAATTTATCTCCTCCTCTGTTAATCTAGGGAGCCTATATTTTTGGAGGAAGTCATCCATTTCACTTAAGTTATCAAATTTATTGGCATAAAGTTGGGCAAAGTAACTCCTTATTATTTCTCTAATTTCCTCTTCATTGGTGGAAAGATCCCCCTTTTCATTTGTAAGACTATCAATTTGATTTTCCTCTTTCTTTTTTTTGATCAAATTTACCAAAGGTTTATCTATTTTATTGGCTTTTTCATAAAACCAACTCTTGGTTTTATTTATTAATTCAATAGTTTTTTTACTTTCAATTTTATTGATTTCTCCTTTTAATTTTTGTATTTCGAGTTTAATTTTTGGTTGGGGGTTTATAATTTGGTCTTTTTCTAGCCTTTTAAATTGTAAGCCCAATTCGTTAATCTTCTCTTTCTCAATTTTCTTCAAATAAGCCTCTAAAGATATAAAATTTCCCCTTATTACCGCTTTAGCTGCATCCCAAAGATTTTGATATGATGTCTCATCATTATCATTATCTTGGGTGAAATTGTTAATTGTTTCTATAATTTGCTCTTTCACCCAGTCATTCCTTAAGATGAGATTATTCAGTTTCCAATTACTTTTTGGTCTATTTACCCCTAACTTTTTACTGAATGTAGCTTTTATTGCATTGTGATCTGAGAAGAAGGCATTTATTATTTCTGCCTTCCTACATTTAATTTTGAGATCTTTATGTCCTAGTATATGGTCAATTTTTGTATAGGATCCATGAACTGCTGAGAAGAAAGTATATTCCTTCCTATTGCCATTCAGTTTTCTCCAAAGGTCTATCATACCTAGTTTTTCTAATGTTCTATTTACTTTTTTAATTTCTTTCTTGTTTGTTTTGTGGTTTGATTTGTCTAAATCTGAGAGTGCAAGGTTGAGATCTCCCACTATTATAGTTTTACTGTCTATTTCTTCTTGCAGTTCTCTTAACTTTTCCTTTAGAAAGTTAGATGCTATACCACTTGGTGCATATATGTTTAGTATTGATATGGCTTCATTATTTATGCTACCTTTCAGCAGGATATAGTTTCCTTCCTTATCTTTTTTAACGAGATCTACTTCTGCTTTTGCTTGATCTGAGATAAGGATAGCTACCCCTGCTTTTTTGGCTTTACCTGAAGCATAATAGGCTCTGTTCCAACCTTTTACCTTTACTCTGTATGTATCTCCCTGCTTTAAGTGTGTTTCCTGTAGGCAACATATTGTAGGGTTCTGCTTTTTGATCCAATCTACTATCCGTCTCCGTTTGATGGGATCGTTCATCCCATTTACATTTACAGTTAAAATTACTAATTCTGTATTTCCTGCCATCGTATTATCCCCAGATTATGCTTTTTTCCCTTGACCCCCCTGATCCCCCTCCCCGATATTTAATTTACAGACCCCCCTTGTGACGCGCAACCCTCCCTCTTTTTTTTTTTTTTTTTTTTTAGGATCCCTCCCCCCTCCCTCCAAGTCCCTTCACTTATTCTCCTTTTCCTTTTCCCTTTTCCTCTCCCCCCTTTTAATGAGGTGAGAGAAAATTCTCTGAAAAACAAATATGTTAATTATTTACTCTTTGAGCCTCTTCTGATGAGAGTAAGATTCACACAATGATTCTCCCCCTCACTAAGTTCCCTCAGATATGGTGTATTTTCTATGTCTCTTCCTGGGATGTAGTTTCCCTCTTTTTATCACTCCTTCCCCTTTTTCTGAACCGACCTCCTTCCCTTTACTACACCCCCCTTTTTTTCTTTTATATCAGTAAAATCAAATTATCCTTGAGTATTTTTTATATACCCACAACAGAGTTACAGTTCTCAAGGGTTCTGTGTACCTTTTTCTGTTTCTCTTCAGTCTTGTGGATGTAGATCAAATTTTTTGTTTAAGTCTGGTTTTTTTCTTAGAAACATATAGAATTCCTCTGTTTCATTGAATGACCATCTTCTTCCATGGAAAAAGATGCTAAACTTAGCTGGGTAGTTCATTCTTGGTTGCAGTCCTTGATCTTTTGCCTTACGGAATATCAGGTTCCAGGCCCTTCTATCTTTTAATGTGGAGGCAGCCAGATCTTGGGTGACCCTTATTGTGGCACCTTGGTATTTAAATTGTTTTTTTCTAGCTGCTTGCAGGATTTTCTCCTTTGTGTGGTAATTCTGCAGCTTAGCCACAATATTCCATGGTGTTCTTTTTTTAGGGTCTATTTCAGAAGGAGTTCGATGAATTCTTTCCACATCTACTTTCCCTTCTGTTTCTATTATCTCTGGACAGTTCTCTTTGATAATTTCCTGTAAAATAGAATCTAGGCTCTTTTTTTGGTCATAGTTTTCTGGAAGTCCAATAATCCGCAGATTATCTCTCCTAGATCTATTTTCCAGGTCTATAGATTTTCCCAGTAAGTATTTGACGTTGTTCTCCAGCTTCTCATTTTTTTTGTTTTGTTTGACTGATTCTTGGGTTCTCTGTGAATCATTCATTTCTATTTGTTCCATCCTGACTTTTAAGGAGTTATTTTCTTCTTTCACAGTTTTTAGTTCTTTTTGTAAATGCCCAATTTCGTTTTTAAATGAATTATTTTGCTCTATTGAATTTTTTTCCATTTCCCTAATTTTTTTTTTTGAGAATTATTTTCTTTTTCCAATTCAGAAATTCTATTTTCTTGAGACTTTTTTATCTTTTCCAATTCAGAAATCCTACTTTCCTGTGTTTTTTTAACCTTTTCTAATTCACTAATTTTGTTTCCCTGCATCTCCTGTGAATTCTTTATTTTTTCCAACTCCAATTTCAGGACGTTGTTATTCTCTATCATAACTTCCCTTTCTTTTCCCCATTTTTCTTCGATCTCCCTCAATTTTTTAAGAGCTTCTTCTAGGAGAGAGTTATGTGATGGGGGGCAGGAATCGTTCCCCTTTAGGTTGTTATCTTCTGAATCTTTGCTGTTAACTTCCTCGGGGTTGGATACCCGCTCTTTCTCTGTATAGAAGGAATCTATAGTTTTTCTAGCTTTTTTGCTCATACTTAAAAAATCTTTTGGGGTCTGTCCCTGGGGTAGGAAATTATTTATTTACTTCTTTACCAGCTTCCTCCCAGACTGGATGGATGCAGCGGCCCCTGCGCCTGCGCTAAGAGAGAGCTCTGGGAGAGAGTTCCCCACCCCCTCCCTGGAAGTGCCTCAGAGGTGATTAGCACTACTGTGCTTCGAGGGCGTAGAATAGTGAAGACAGCACAAAGCCCAGCCTATGTGTCCGGGTGGGGAGTGGATGTCTGC
This sequence comes from Sminthopsis crassicaudata, assembly GCF_048593235.1. Classification (NCBI taxonomy): domain Eukaryota; kingdom Metazoa; phylum Chordata; class Mammalia; order Dasyuromorphia; family Dasyuridae; genus Sminthopsis; species Sminthopsis crassicaudata. The sequence continues at coordinate 380,883,615 of NC_133618.1, forward strand.
AGCAGGTGACGTGAGAAGCCCCTGTGCTCAAACTGGAAGTGTCTGCCAGAAACCGCGGTCCCTAGTTCAAAGGTTCCGCTTCTCTGGGACTTCCTGGAGCTGAGTTCCACTCCCTCCAGCTAAGCTAGGCAGTGTGTGTTGCCTTGGGCTGTATCCACCCACTTGTCAGTCTCTTAACTATTCTCAGGAGGTAGCTGAGGCCACACCCCCTGGTGCCGATTCTCTGCTGAGTCACCCCACAGGATCGGGGAAAATCTAATCTGAGTTTTAAAATATTTTGGCTTTCTCTTCTGAACTGCTAAATAATTAGCAGAGAAGAGCTAACAGCCTGTGCCAGATTCCTTTACCTCAGTGGCTTCTCTGATCCCAGAGCCCTTCCCAGCGCAATGGGCGCAGTGTGCCCCTACCCCACCGTCTGTGCTGGTCTTTCTTATTCCTCCCCTGAGAACTGACCTTTCCTGTTGAAACTCCAGATTCTCTTCAGCTGGTAAGTCGTGCTTCCAGTCCTTGTGGTATCTATCAGTCCTGAGCTAATTTTGAGACTTAATTTATCTAATTGGTTGTGAGGGAGTGAGGACGTTCACTGAGTCGTGTGTTTCTTCTCCGCCATCTTGGCTCCGCCCCCAGTGGTATGCTTTTTAAGAATTGCAAGTATCATACTAATTTCCAGTTTTCCCAGCAGTTTTTGTCAAACAATGAATTCTTATTCCAAAAGTTGGGATCTTTGGGTTTGTCAAACACTTGATTGTTATAGTTATTGACTATTTTATCCTGTGAACCTAACCTATTCCACTGATCAACTAATTTATTTCTTAGCAAATGATTTTAGGTAATTGCTGCTTTATAACATAGTTTTAGATCAGATACAGCTAGGCCACCTTCATTTGATTTTTTTTTTCATTAATTCCCTTTAAATATTTGACATTTTGTTCTTCCATATGAGTTTTGTTGTTATTTTTTTTAAGTCATTAAAATAGTTTCTTGGGAGGCTGATTGGTATAGCACTAAATAAATAGATTAGGTTAGGGAGAATTATCATCTTTATTATATTCATTCGGCCTATCCAAGAGCATTTAATACTTTTGCAATTATTTAAATATGACTTTATTTGTGTGGAAAGTGTTTTGTAATTTTGCTCATATAATTCCTGACTTTCCTTTGGTAGGTAGATTCCCAAATATTTTATGCTGTCGACAGTTATTTTGAATGGAATTTCTCTTTGTATCTCTTGCTGTTGGATTTTGTTGGTGATGTATAAAAATGCTGACGATTTATGTGGATTTTGTATCCTGCAACTTTGCTGAAGTCCTAAATTATTTCTAATAGTTTTTTAGTAGAATTTCTGGGGTTCTCTAAGTATACCATCATATCAACTGCAAAGAGTGATAATTTGATTTCCTCATTAGTATGGCAGAAATTAGGCATGGACTTAACACCATACACCAAGATAAGATCAAAATGGACCCATGATTTAGGCATAAAGAATAATATTATAAATAAATTAGAGGAACATAGGATAGTTTACCTCTCAGACTTGTGGAGGAGTAAGGAATTTGTGACCAAAGGAGAACTAGAGATCATTATTGATCACAAAATAGAAAATTTTGATTGTATCAAATTAAAAAGTTGTTATAATGCAAACAAGATTAGAAGGGAAGCAACAAATTGGGAAAACATTTTCACAGTTAAAGGTTCTGATAAAGGCCTCATTTTTAAAATCTATAGAGAATTGACTCTAATTTATAAGAAATCAAGCCATTCTCCAATTGATAAATGGTCAAAGGATATGAACAGACAATTTTCAGATGATGACATTGAAAGTATTTCCACTCATATGAAAGAGTGTTCCAAATCATTATTGGTCGGAGAAATGCAAATTAAAACAACTCTGAGATACCACTACACACCTGTCAGATTGGCTAAGATGACAGGAAAAAATAATGATGAATGTTGGAATGGATGTGGGAAACCTGGGACACTGATGCATTGTTGGTGGAGTTGTGAATGAATCTAATCATTCTGGAGAGCAATCTGGAATTATGCCCAAAAAATTATCAAACTGTGCATACCCTTTGATCCAGCAGTGTTACTACTGGGCTTATATCCCAAAGAAATTCTGAATCTGGGAAAGGGACCTTTATATGTGAAAATGTTTGTGGCTGCTCTTTTTGTAGTGGCTAGAAACTGGAAAATGAATGGATGTCCATCAATTGGAGAATGGTTGGGTAAATTGTGGTATGTGAATGTTATGGAATATTATTGTTCTGTAAGAAATGACCAGCAGGATGAATACAAGGAACTTGGAAAGACTTACATGAACTGATGCTGAGTAAAATGACCAGAACCAGGAGATAATTATACACTTCAACAATAATACTGTATGAGGATGTATTTTGATGGGAGAACATAGAGAAGATCTAATTCAGTTCCAATTTGTAAAGGTTAAAAAGCCTCTAGAAGCAAGGAACGGAATTCAAAGCGTGTGGGAGGACCTAAGGAATGAGAAGTACAAAGGCACAGGTGAGTCCTACATGGAGGTGGGGCATAGCCTCAAGAATTGGTGTCTGACTCCAGACACCACAACTCCCTCCTTAATGCTCTCAAAGCCTAGCACGTCTCCCTCCTTGTTCTCATGCCAATCCCATTAGGCCAGGTTCCTAGAGGATCTCCCCTTCCTCCAGATCCTGTGGTGGTGGTGGTATAAATATGTGCTATCTAAGAATAAATTTTTCTTTTGCTTTACCCCTACCTCCTGGTAGTCTGACTCTGTAGGATCTAGGTTGGTGCCTGAAGACGGGTAATTGTGGCCTAGTCTTGCCATCGACAGATGGCATTAAGAGTTGCTCAAAGGGAAGCTAACAGGTTAGAATAGTCCATGAGGTGTAACAAGTGGCACCAACAAGTGGCGCCCAAACAGGGACATTTTGCTTAGGACCTCACTTTGGAGCAGGCCTACAAGTGAAAAGAGAGACAGAACTCTGCTCTAATGAGTGAGTAGAAAGTTAGGAAACTGAGATAAATTGATGTGAGGGTCCCAGACCAGGAGGTAGCAGGGAAAGAAGCTTATAAAATGGTAAAACAAGCTGTATTGGAAATGGATTTTTAAAAGTGGGAGGTAGTAGGAAGTCAAATGGCTTCCTATGATAAGGAAACTCTGGAAGCCATCCCGGAATGTCATCAAGTGATTGGGGGCAAGTTAAGAGGTGCAAGCCACAATCCATTAAAAGTAGATAGTGAAGTGCAAACAGAGAGTCATAAAACAAATGAGGATTGTAAACTGGCACTTACCTGGACCAGCCATGCCCATAAAATGGAGCTGGCAGAAGTTAGCTGTGGGAAAGAATCAGGAAATAGACAGGAAGAAGAAGAAGGTAGATGTTACATAAAAGAAGGAAGAGGTAGTGAGGAAGAAGCAGGAAGTGGATAGGGGTTAGGGATAAGATGAATAATGAGAAAGTAAACAGAGAGACATATGACCTTGACGAAAAGGACAGTGATAAGTAGAAGGACAAGAAAGTGAACAGAGGGAAGGTCGCCTCCATTTCTGAGGCATGGCCTTCTCCTTCATTCCCTGACCTCCATGAGGAGATCTGTCTCCTGTCTGTTCTCTCTGCACCCATTTGTGAAGGCTTTGCAGATCCCCAGACAAATTTAGGACAAATAATACAGAAAATTGGAAAGTATAAAAGAAATGAGGAACAAATGCAATATGATGTAGCAGTTTATATAGCTGTGTCTCAATATACCCAAAGACCATTTAGCAAAATTCAAGCTTCTGAAAAATAGAAGCCGTCAATGACTAGGATTAAACAGGGCCCAGATGAACCTTTTCCTGATTTTGTGGCCTATCTACAGGTGGCATCTGAGAGGTCAGTTGGCAGAGGAGAAGCTTCCAGCCTCCTTATATAGAAATTGGCAGGGAAGAATGCTAATACTAACTGCCAGAAGGCCATGCTCACTGTAGCTGGGGAGGCTAGCCTGGAAGAGATGATAAAGAGATCTGAGAATGTTGGTTCCAGTGCCTTTGAAATGGATGCCCTTGCAGCTGCTATATCTAAAGAGATTGCAGCAGAAGACCTGCCCTGGCAGTCTGCAGACAAACAGAGGATATTCCAACCCCTGGTGGTTGCAGGTCTTAGATACAATCTATGAAGCAGGGACATATTGAAGGATTGTAGGGCCTCAACCTAAATACCACCTCCAAAGATTTTTAATTGGGGTACTTGGATGTTTGGTGTTATTTCATATCCTGCCCACATCATTAATATTGAAATCTAACATCTTGGTTTGGGTACCTCAATGGCCTTTCTCAGTGGACAAAGCCCAAGCCTTGTGTGAAATTGTACAACAGTTGAAGGCCGGACATGTAGAACCAACATCCCGCCCATGGAATAGCCTTGTATTTATTATAAAGAAAAAATCTGGAAAATTCAGAATGCTAGTTGACCTTAAAACCATTAATGCTACTATTGAACTTATGGGAGCCCTACAATCAGGCATGCCATCTCCTAATCTAGTACCCACTGATTGGCCAGTTACAGTAATAAGCATACAAGATAGTTTCTTCGCCATCCCTCTGGCCCAGGAGATAAGAAAATATTTGCTTTTACCATTCCCTCTATAAACAATGCAGGGTCTTATCTGTACTACCAATGGAAAGTTCTCCCCCAAGGAATGTGTTGTAGTCCCACTTTGTGTCAGGTGTATGTAGTGCAAGTGCTAGAGCCAATTTAGAAGGTGTGGCTTCATGCCATGTTACTGCATTACATGGATGATATACAGTTATCAATGAGCAGTGGGAAAGATCTCTCTGTCCTACTTAAAGAGACCATGAGTGTTCGTGCTCAACATGGACTGGTGGTAGCCCCAGAAAAGATCCAACATAATTATTCCATCATTTACCTGGGAGTCTGCATGGGGACTTCGACAGTTACTAATCAGATAACTAACTTACACTTAGACAAAGTGAATACTCTTAACCTATTTCAGAAACTAGATGGACAAATTTAATGGCTAAGGGCTCATGGCAACCCCTTCTTTTGTATTCCGTGGGCTCTATGTAGCCATTATTATATTGGTGCTTCTTTTGCTTTTGCCTACTTTGCTAGGATGCTTTATATGCATTCTTAAAAAAAATTCTTTAAAAATGCTTTAGAGCACCTTTAGAAGTGCTTATGGAAGAGCTTCTCATTTGTCAACATGAGAACATTTGGTGTTATTAATAAAATAGGGGAAAATGTAAGGGTTAAAAAGCCTCTAAAAGCAAGGAATGCAATTCAAGGAGTATCTAAGGGATGAGAGGTACCAAGGTCCAGGAGTTTCTTAGGTGGAGGTGGGGCATAGCCCCAGTACGCAGTGTCTGACCCCAGGTAATACATTTCCCTCCTTAGTGCTCTCAAAGCCTAGCATGCCTCCCTCTCTCTTCTCAGGCCAATCCCATTATGCCAGGTTCCTAGAGGATCTCTCCCTCCCCCAGATCCTCAGGGAGGGTATAAATATGTGCTATCTAAGAATAAAGTTCTCTTTTGCTTCACCCCTACTTCCTGGTGGTATGTCTCTGTGGGAAATGGGTTGGTACCTGAAGGTTGGTAAGTGTGGCCTAGCTGTGCTGTCAACAGACAGGCATTAAGAGTAGCTTAAAGGGGAGATACCAGATTAGAGTAGTCCACAGGGGTCAAGTGGCACCAACACAATTGATTAATGATGGACAGAATCAGCTAGATGCAGAGAAGGAACACTGGGAAATTAGTGTGAACTGTTTGTATTTTTGTTTTTCTTCTCAGGTTACTTTTACCTTCTGAATCCAATTCATCTTGTGCAACAAGAGAACTATTAGGTTCTGCACATATATATTGTATCTAGGATATACTATAACATATTTAACATGTATAAAACTGCCTGCCATCTAGGCGAGGGGGTGGAGGGAGGGAAGGGAAAGGTCGGAACAGAAGTGAGTGCAAGGGATAATGGTGTAAAAAATTACCAATGCTTATATACTGTCAATAAAAAGTTATTAAAAACAAAAAAGAAAATAACCCTGTCCATCAGAACGGGGATCATTTTATAATATTGTTGTTGCTATGTACAATTATCTCTTAATTCTACTCATTTTTACTTAATCTTTGTTCATGTAGGCCTCTCTAGACTATGAAATCATCCTGCTGATCATTTCTTATAGAACTATAAGATTCCATAACATTCTAATATCATGACTTATTCAATCATTCTACAACTAATGGGTATCCACTTTTTTCCCACTACAAAAAGAGCTGCCCCAAATATTTTAGGCATACTTTTTAAAGGTGTTTTTATTGATGTTTTTGTGTTGTGTTTTATATCATAACTAAAATAGAAATATATGATCACATTTATAATTTATATCATTTTGTTTGCTTTTTTAGGGAAGAGAGTAAAGGATGGAAGAGAATTTGGAATTAAAAATTTTAAATGAGGGGACTTCCAGCCAAGATGGTGGCATGGAGGCAGACAGCTGCTTGAGCTCTGCGTTTTCTCTCACAACTTACTTCATGACAAGCCTCGGAGTTAATGCTTGAAGGAGAAAGAAACCCACAAATAATCACCAAGAGAAGATATCCTTGAAATTCGCCAGAAAAGGTCTGTGTTTGCTCAGGGGGAGGGTCAATCAGACTGGGCGCAGACTGAGGGCAGGCAAGCCAGAGCGAGAGAGGCAGCACACACAGCTCAGAACAGAGGGGGAGGGGTATAATCTCTGCCATTTTTGCAAAAAGGCTTTTACCCCAGTGTGGATACTCCATCTTGGCAGCAAGCCAGGAGCAGCAGAGAGGGGATAAATACCGAAGGTGAAGAATAAAACCCCGGAAAAATAGCATCTTTTGGGACCTGGCCACACCCAACCCCCACCTGGAGTGACTCAGCTCACTCTCAGAGCCTCAGAGCACAGACTCAGCGAAGTCATCTCTTTCCTGTTAGTGCCTTGCTGCTGCCCTCCCCTCCATTCTGTAGAGGAAGCCCATTAATACCATCCAGCCCCATCCCCCCCAAAACAGACCAATTGTTTCTCTTATCAATTTGTTTTCTTCGATTCCCACTCTGACAAAATGAACAAAAAATTCAAAAGGGCTCTAACCATTGACAGCTTTTGTATGGAGAGAGAGCAGATTTCAAACACTGAGGAGCCTAAAAACAGACTGTCCTCAGAGGAATCCCCTAAGAGGGATATGAGCTGCTTCTCAATACAAAAGAATCTCATAAAGGAAATCAAAAAGGCTCTCACAAGAGAGCTAGAAGACAAATGGGAAGCTTGGCAAGAGAGCCTGGAGAAGTCATGCCACGCATTTAAAGACAGAGTAGATAAAGAAATAAAATCATTGAGAAATAAAATTAGTGAATTGGAAAAGGTAAACAGCTCCAAGGAAAACAGGATTAGTGAGCTGGAAAAGGTAAACAACTCCAAGGAAAACAGGATTAGTAAGCTGGAAAAAGAAAACAGCTCTCTAAAAAATAAAATGGATAAAATGGAAAAAAATCCCATAGAAGATAAAAACTCAATTGGATAATTACAAAGAGATATAAAAAAAGTGAGTGAAGAAAATACATCATTGAAAATTAGACTGGAACAAGTAGAAATGAATGACTCAAGGAGAAACCAAGAGGTAGTCAAGGAAAACCAGAGAAATGAAACAATTGAAAAGAATGTCAAGTACCTTACTAGAAAGACAACAGACCTAGAAAACAGATCCAGGAGAGACAATTTGAGAATAATCGGACTCCCTGAAAAATGGGAGGAAAAAAAGAGCTTGGACACTATTTTCGAGGAAATTATCAAAGCGAACTGCACAGACGTTTGGTAAACAGAGGGTAAAATAGACATTGAAAAAATTCATCAATCACCTACTGAAAGGGAAACTAAAATCAAAACGCCAAGAAATATAGTGGCCTTAAAATAATAAGGAGCATATATTTAAAACCTTCAGTAAACATCATATGTAATGGTGATAAACTAGAACCTTTCCCTGTAAGATCAGGAGTGAAACAAGGTTGCCCACTATCACCATTACTATTCAATATAGTGGTAGAAACTCTAGCCTCGGCAATAAGAGCCGAGAAAGAGATTCAAGGAATTAGAGTAAGAAATGAGGAAATCAAACTATCACTCTTTATAGATGACATGATGGTATACTTAGAGAACCCCAAAGACTCTGCTAAAAAGCTATTAGAAATAATTCAGAATTTTAGCAAAGTTGCAGGATACAAAATAAATCCACATAAATCCTCATCATTTTTACACATTACCAACACAATCCAACAGCAAGAGATACAAAGAGAAATTCCATTCAAAATAACGGTCGATAGTATAAAATATTTGGGAATATATCTTCCAAAGGAAAGTCAGGAATTATATGAGCAAAATTAAGAAACACTTGCCACAAAAATAAAGTCAGATTTAAATAATTGGAAAGACATTAAGTGCTCTTGGATAGGCCAAGTGAATATAATCAAGATGACAATAATCCCTAAACTAATCCATTTATTTAGTGCTATAACAATCAGACTCCCAAGAAACTATTTTAATGACCTAGAAAAAATAACAGCAGAATTCATATGGAACAACAAAAGGTCGAGAATTTCAAGGGAAGTAATCAGGAAAAAAAAATGAAATGAAGGTGGTCTAGCTGTACCTGATCTAGAACTATATTATAAAGCAACAGTCCCCAAAATCATTTGGTATTGGCTAAGAAATAGACTAGTTGATCAGTGGAATAAGTTAGATTCACAGGGCAAGATAGTGAATAAAAATAGCAATCTAGTGTTTGACAAACCCAAACATCCCAACTTTTGGGATAAGAATTCATTATTTTACAAAAACTGCTGGGAAAACTGGAAATTAGTATGGCAGAAACTAGGCATGGACCCACATTTAACACCACATACTAAGATAAGATCAAAATGGGTCCAAGATTTAGGCATAAAGAACGAAATCTTAAATAACTTGGAGGAATATGGGATGGTTTACCTCTCGGACTTGTGGAGGAGGAAGGAATTTCTGTCCAAGGGAGAACTAGAGACCATTATTGATCACAAAATAGAACATTTTGATTACACCAAATTAAAAAGTTTCTGCACAAACAAAACTAATGCAAACAAGATTAAAAGGGAAGTAACAAATTGGGTAAACATTTTTACAGTTAAAGGTTCTGATCAAGGCCTCATCTCCAAAATATACAGAGAATTGACTTTAATTTATAAGAAATCAAGCCATTCTCCAATTGATAAATGGTCAAAGGATATGAACAGAGAATTTTCAGATGATGAAATTGAAACTATTTCCACTCATATGAAAGAGTGTTCTAAATCACTATTGATCAGAGAAATGCAAATTAAGACAATTCTGAGATATCATTACACACCTGTCAGATTGGCTAAGATGACAGGAACAAATAATGGTGAATGTTGGAGGGGATGTGGGAAAACTGGGACACTAATACATTGTTAGTGGAGTTGTGAAAGAATCCAACTATTCTGGAGAGCAATCTGGAATTATGCCCAAAAAGTTATCAAAATGTGAATACACTTTGACCCAGCAGTGCTACTACTGGGCTTATTTCCCAAGGAAATACTAAAGAAGGGAAAGGGACCTGTATGTGCCAAAATGTTTGTGGCAACACTTTTTGTAGTGGCTAGAAACTGGAAAATGAATGGATGTCCATCAATTGGAGAATGGTTGGGTAAATTATGGCATATGAATGTTATGGAATATTATTGTTCTGTAAGAAATGACCAACAGGAAGAAAATATAGAGGCTTGGAGAGACTTACCTCAACTGATGCTAAGTGAAATGAGCAGAACCAGGAAATCACTATACACTTCAACAACAATACTGTATGAAGATATATTCTGATGGAAGTGGATATCTTCAACATAGAGAAGAGCTAATCCAATTCCAATTGATCGATGATGGACAGAATCAGCTACATCCAGAAAAGGAACACTGGGAAATGAGTATAAACTGTGAGCAATGTTTTGTTTTGTTTTTCTTCCCAGATTATTTTTAGCTTCTGAATACAATTCTTCCTTTGCAACAACAACAACAACAAAATTTGGTTCTGCACATATATATTGTACCTAGGATATACTATAATATATTTAATATGTATAGGAATGACTGCCATCTAGGGGAGGGGGTGGAGGGAAGGAGGGGAAAAATTTGGAACAGAAGGGAGTACAACGGATAATGCTGTAAAAAAATTTACCTATGAATATGTACTGTCAAAGAAAATTTTATAATTATAAAAATTAATAAAAAATTTTTAAAAATTAAATGATTTTTAAAAATTACATTTTATTGGGAAATATTTAATGAGATAAACAAAAATAACTAACATTTGAAAAAATAAAAATACCTCTATTACTTCATTAATATGTCATTCCAATCTTTAATGGATAACAAACATAAGATAAAATACAAAAAGCTCCTGATATGCTAGAAAACTTGTCATATTCTTAGAAATTTAACAGGAAGAAATAAGAATTACACTTGAATTCAAGGAAATAACTTCCTAAATATAAGAATAGAAATCAGTTCATGTGAAAATTATCTTTGGATTTTAGTGAAAAGCAAGTTTAATATGGATCAATCCTGTGATATGGCATTATAAAGTTAATGTACACAATAACAGAAAGACTATGCAATGAAAAATTATCAAATATTTGGTTCTTAGTGATTCACTGCTCCAAAGCAATCCCCATAAACTTTGGACAGAAAATTCTAGCTACATCCAGAAAAATAACTATGGAGATTGAATATAAACCAACACCTGCTTATGTTCACTTCTTTTTTCTGGTTTTCCCCCTCTTCCTTGTTTTTTCCCTTTTGCTCTGATTTTTCTCTCCCAACATGATTCATAAAGGAATGTGTATTAAAAATAAATAAAATTTTAAAAATACAGTTGATGTCAACTTAGGCTATATTAAGGAACAAGGAGGCAGAGCCAAGATGTCTGAGTAAAGGTGGGAACATGTCTAAGCTCTCCTCCAAATCTTCTTACTTATAAATAATGACTATAACTGAATTCTAGAGTGGCAGAACCCACATCAAGATGAAACAAAACAATTTTCCACCTCAAGACAACTTGGAAGGTTGGCAGGCAAGGTGTGTTGCTTTATGGTAAGAAAGGAGTACAGATACCAAGCTATGACAAATCAGGAGTAGTCCTCTGAGAAACTGGATTCCAGTTCTCTCAGCCCATGGACCATAAGGAAATCAGACTCTAACAGATCAGAAGGAAATTTACAGGGGTCCCTTTTCTGACACCAGTGTCACAACTCTGTTGTATTGCCTATACTTGGAGGTCTTGGACTTTGTCCTAGTACAAGAAGGAATACTAGCACAGCACAACTTATGACTACAGGGGAATAGTGACCCTCATCTCAATTCCAGGGTTGAAGAGATTGCTTGTGTTCTCTCACAAATGAGAATACAGGGAGCCAAGATGGCAGAGAAGATACATTTGAATGTCAAGAGCTCTCTCTTATTCTCAATACCAACTGTTTAATTCAGCCTCAAAAATAACACTGGACTGGTAAAAATCAGAAAGATTAGAAACACAACAACTTACCAGCTGAAGAACATTTGGAACTTCATCAGAAAAGGTCTGTAAAGAAAGGAGGGGGGAAAAGACCAGCACAGACGAAGATAGACTAAAGGCTAGCTTACTGTGCCTATCGGGCTGGAGAGGCCTCTGGGGTTAGAAAAGCTACGGAGACAGAGGATTCTAGCATAGGCTGATAGCTCTACTCTGCTTGTAAAAGAGCAGACCAGAAGAGAAGTCAAACCACTTAAAAACAAACAAATAAACAAACAAACAAACAAACAAAAACTGCCTATAGCTACCCCAAACCAGAAGTGAGACAGCACAAATTGCAGCACACCTTCTGCTGTCCTGGGCTTTTCCTTGGGGCAATTAAGAACCTGCAAGACAGTGGGGAGGGTCGGGCAGTCTCTAATCTCACAGTGTGGGGCTTGGCCCGAGGCAGTGGAACTTCCACAGCAGCAAAACCCCCGCAAAAGAGACTGTGCTTTCTGGGACAGAGATACTTCTCATCTGTGCGCCAGGGCTATTTTCCGGTCAGCTACTAATATCCAAGGACCCATGGGGGGCTTTGGCCTGGGGTTGTGATGCTTTCACTATTCAGCCTCTAGCCTTAGGGCAGTCACTAGGTTACAAAGTGTGGGTCCTTAACTGGGCATAGCCACAGCCTGACTCTGAATCACTTCTGATGGGGGGAGGGAACTCTCTCCCAGAGCACTCTTATATCTTTCCCATCCCATTCACAAGACAAGCCTTCCATATCTCTGTTCTGTAGAGGAAGCTGGGAACCCCTTACTCAGAAAGCAGACCCCACAGGTTATTAAAAATGAGTAAGAAATTGAAGAAAATGATTGACAGCTTCTGTATAGAAAAAGAGCGGATCTCTAACCCTGAGGAGGCTAACAGCAGACAGTCTCCAGATAATACCTTTAAGGGGAATGTTACCTTGCCCTAGTCACATAACACTCTCCTAGAAGGGACTATTAAAGACCTAAAAAGAGAGTTAGAAGATAAATGGGCAAAGGAAAGAGAAGCTATACTAGAGAGTAACAATGTCCTGAAATTTCAATTGGAAAAGATAAAGAATTCATAGGAAATGCAAGGAAACAAAATTTGTGAACTGGAAAAGGTTAAATAATCATAGGAAAGTAGGATTTCTGAATTGAAAAGATAAAGAATTCTCAAGAAAGTAGGATATGTGAATTGGAAAAAGGAAATAACTCCCTAAAAATTAGTGAAATGGAAAAAAATTACACAAAGCAAAATAATTCATTTAAAAACTCAATTGGACATATAGAAAAGAACTAAAAAATGTGAATGAAGAAAATAACTCATTAAAAATCAGGACTGAAAAAATAGAAATGAATGATTCATTGAGACACCAAGAATCAGTCAAACAAATGTTTTAAAAAAAATGAAAAGCTGGAGAATAACATCAAATATTTACTGGGGAAATCTATAGACCTGGAAAATAGATCTAGGAGAGATAATCTGAGGATCATTGGACTTCCCGAAAATTATGATGAAAAAAAAAGAGCCTAGATTCTATTTCTATTCTACAGGAAATCATCAAAGAGAACTTTGCAGAGATAAAAGAAACAGCAGGGAAAATAGGCATTGAAAGAATTCATCGAACACCTTCTGAAAAAGACCCTAAATATTGTGGCTAAGCTGCAGAACTATCAGACTAAGGAAAAATATATTGCAAGCAGCCAGGAAACATTTCAAATATAGAAGTGCCACAATAAGGGTCACTCAAGACCTGGCTGCATCCACATTAAAGGATTGAAAGGTCTGAACTCTGATATTCCGAAAAGCAAAAGAACTTGGAATGAAGCCAAGAATAAATTACCCAGACAAGTTTAGCATTTTCTTCCATGGAAGAAGATGGACATTTAATGAAACAGAGGAATTCCATTTTTTTCTAATAAAAAAAAGAACAGATCTAAACAAAAAATTTGATCTCTAACCACAAGACTCAAAAGAAGCAGAAAAAAGTAAAAAGAGCTATTGAAAACTGTATTGCTGTTGTGGATATACAGAAAGTCCATATGATTTTACTGATATAACATTAAAAAATGAGAAGTAGAAAAGGAAAGGGGATAGTATCAGAAAACGGGAAAAGGGGAGATAAACAGAGGGAAAATACATCCCAGGAAGAGGCAAAGAAAATTTGCCATATCTAAGGGAATTTAGAGAGGATTTAGAGAATTTAGAGGAATTTAGAGAATTAAGATTCATTGTGTGAATCTTATTCTCATCAGAGTAGGCTCAAAGAGTTAATAATTGACATAATTGTTTTTCAGACAATTCTCTCTCACCTCATTAAAAAGGGGGAGAGAAAAAGGGAAAAAGAAAAGAGGAATAAGGGAAGGGTACAAGAAAGGGGAAGGGATTTAAAAGGAGGAAGGAGGGATACTAAAAAGGGAGAGCTGTGTGACGCAAGTGGGGCCCATAAGTTTAATACTGAAGAAGGAGTTCAGGGGGTACAAAGGAAAAAAAAAAGCATAATTTGGGGATAATATGATGGCAGAAAATGCAGAATTAGTAATTTTAACTGTAAATGTAAATGGGATGAACTCTCCCATTAAGTGAAGGTGGATAGCAGACTGGATCAAAAGTCAGAACCCTACCATATGTTGCTTACAGGAAACACATTTAAAGCAAGGGGATACTTCCAGAGTAAAGGTAAAAGGCTGGAGTAGAATCTGCTATGCTTTAAGTGAAGTCAAAAAAGCAAGGGTGGCTATCCTTATCTCAGATCAAGCAAAAGCAGAAATTGATCTAATTAAAAGAGATAAGGAAGGAAAGTATATCCTGCTAAAAGTTAGCATAGATAATGAAGTCATATCAATACTAAAGATATATGCACCAAGTGGTATAGCATCTGACCTCGTAAGGGAGAAGTTAAGAGAGTTGCAAGAAGAAATAGACAGCAAAATTATAATAGTGAGAGATCTCAACCTTGCATTCTCAGAACTAGATAAATCAAACCACAAAACAAATAAGAAAAAAATAAAGGAGGTAAATAGAACATTAGAAAAATTAGGTATGACAGATCTTTGGAGAAACTGAATGGTGATAGAAAGGAGCATACTTGCTTCTCAGCAGTTCATGTAACCTATACAAAAATTGACCATATATTAGGACATAAAGATCTCAAAATTAAATGGAGGAAGGAAGAAATAGGAAATATCTTCTTCTCAGATCACAATGCAATAAAAACTAAATTCAACAAGAAGTTAGGCGTAAATAGATCAAAAAGTAATTGGAAACTAAATAATCTCATTTAAAAGAATGATTGGGTGAAACAGCAAATTATAGAAACAATTAATAATTTCACCCAAGATAAGGATTTCAATGAGACATCAATACCAAAATTTGTGGGATGAAGCTAAAGTGGTAATAAGGGGAAATTTTATATCTTTACAGATTTACTTGAATAAAATAGAGAAAGAGAAGATCAATGAATTGGGGCTGCAACTTAAAAAGCTAGAAAAAGACTAAATGAAAAACCCACAACCATATACTAAATTTGAAATGCTAAAATTAAAAGAAGAAATCAATAATAGTGAAAGTTAAAAAAAATATTGAATTAATAAATAAAATTAAGAGTTGCTTTTATGAAAAAAGCCAACAAAATAGATGAACATTTGGTAAATCTGATGAGAAAAAGGAAAGAGGAAAATCAAATTGTTAGTCTTACAAATGAAAAGGGGGATCTTTCCACCAATGAAGAGGAAATTAGTGTAATAATAAGGAGTTACTTTGCCCAAGTTTATGCCAATAAATTTGATAACTTAAGTGAAATGGATGATTACCTCCAAAAATATAGACTTCCTAGATTAACAGAGGAGGAAGTAAATTACTTAAATAGTCCCATTTCAAAAAAAGAAATAGAACAAGCTATTAATCACCAACCCAAGAAAAAATCCCCAGGACCATATGGATTTACAATTGAATTCTACCAAACATTTAAAGAACACTTAACCCCAGAGTTATATACACTATTTGAAAAAATAGGGGATGAAGGAGTCCTACCAAACTCCTTTTTATGACACAGACTTGATACTGATACCTAAACCAGATAGGTTGAAAATGGAGAAAGAAAACTATAGGCCAATCTATTTAATGAATATTTATGCTAAAATCTTAAATAAGATATTAGCAAAAAGACTTCAGAAAATTATCCTCAGGATAATACACTATGATCAAGTAGAATTAAATGCAGGGCTGGTTTAATATTAGGAAAACTATTACTATAATTGACCATATTAATATTCAAAGTAACAAAACCCATATGATCATCTCAATAGATGCAGAAAAAGCATTTGATAAAATACAACCTCTATTCCTATTAAAAACACTTAAGAGTATAGCAATAAATGGACTATTCCTTAAAATAGTCAGAAGCATATATTTAAAACCTTCAGTAATGGTGATAAACTGGAACCTTTCCCAGTAAGATCAGGAGTGAAACAAGTTTGCCCACTATCACCATTAATATTCAATATTGTATTAGAAATTCTAGCCTTGGCAATAAGAGTCGAGAAAGAGATTAAAGGAATTAGAGTAGGTAATGAGGAAATCAAACTATCACTCTTTGCAGATGATATGATGATATACTTAGAGAACCTCAGAAAGTCTAATAAAAAGTTATTAGAAATGATTCACAATATTAGCAAAGTTGCTGGATACAAAATATCCACATAAATCTTCAGCATTTTTATACATCAGCAACAAAATCCAACAAGAAGAGATTCAAAGAGAAATTCCATTCTAAACAACTGTTGAGAGTTCAAAATATTTGGGAACCCATCTCCCAAAGAAAAGTCAGGAATTATATGAGCAAAATTACAAAACACTTGGCACAAAAATAAAGTCAGATTTAAATAATTGGAAAGACTTTAAGTGCTCTTGGATATGCCAAGTAAATATAATAAAGATGACAATACTCCCTAAACTAATCTATTTATTTAGTGCTATACCAATCAGACTCCCAAGAAACTATTTTAATGACCTAGAAAAAATAACAAAAAAAAATTCATATGGAAGAACAAAAGGTCGAGAATTTCAAGGGAATTAAAAAATCAGATGAAGGTGGTCTAGCTGTACTTGATCTAAAGCTATATTATAAAACAGGAATCACTGAAACCATTTGGTATTGGCTAAGAAATATACTAGTTCATCAGTGGAACAAGTTATGTACACAAAATAGTGTACAGCTACAGCAATCTAGTGTTTGATAAACCAAAAGATACCAAATTTGGGATAAGAATTTATTATTTGAAAAAAACTGTTGGGCAAACTGGAAATTAGTATGGCAAAAATTAGATATGGATCCACACTTAACATCATATACCAAAATAAGATCCAGATGGGTCCATGATTTAGGCATAAAGAATGACATCATAAATAGATTAGAGGAACATAAGATAGTTTACCTCTCAGACTTGTGGAGGAAGAAGGAATTTATGACCAAAGGAGACTAGTGATCATTATTGATCACAAAATAGAATATTTTGATTACATCAAATTAAAAACTTTTGTACAAACAAAATAATGCAAACAAGATTAAAAGGGAAGTAACAAATTGAGAAAATAATTTTACAATTAAAGGTTCTGATAAAGGCCTCATTTCCAAAATATATAGAGAACTGACCCTAATTTATAAGAAATCACACCATTCTCCAATTGATAAATGGTCAAAGGATATAAACAGACAATTCTCAGATGATGAAATTGAAATTATATCCACTCATATGAAAGAGTGTTCCAAATCATTACTGATCAGAGAAATGCAAATTAAGACAAATCTGAGGTACCATTATACTCCTGTCAGATTGGCTAAGATGACAAGAAAAAATAATGATGAATGTTGGAGGGGATGTGGGCAAACTGGGACACTAATACATTGTTGGTGGCGTTGTGAAAGAATCCAACCATTCTGGAGAGCAATCTGGAATTCTGCTCAAAAAGTTATCAAACTGTGTATACCCTTTGATCCAGCAGTGCTATTACTGGGCTTATATCCCAAAGAAATACTAATGAAGGGAAAGGGGCCTGTATTTGCCAAAATTTTTGTGGCAGCTCTTTTTTGTAGTGGCTAGAAACTGGAAAATAAATGGATGCCCATCAACTGGTGCATGGTTGGGTAAATTACGGTATATGGAATATTATTGCTCTGTAAGAAATGACCAGCAAGTTGAATACAGAGAGGCTTGGAGAGACTTACACCAACTGATGCTTAGTGAAATAAGCAGAACTAGGAGATCATTATACACTTCAAAAACAAAACTGTATGAAGATATATTCTGATTGAAGTGGATATCTTCAACATAAAGAAGATCTAATTCAATTCCAGTTGATCAATGATGGACAGATATAGCTACACTCAGAGAGGGAACACTGGGAATTGAGTGTACAATGTATGCACTATTGTCTTTCTACTTATACCTTCGGAATCCAATTCTTACAGTGCAACAAGAAATTTGGTTTTACAAACATATATTGTATCTAGGTTACAGTGTAACACATTTAATATGTATGGGATTCCCTGTCTTCTAGGGGAGGGAATATAGGGAGAGAGGAAAATTTGGAAAAAATGAATATAAGGTATAATGTTGTAAAAAAAAAAGTTACCCATGCATATGTACTGTCAAAAATATAATTATAAAATTAATAAAAAATACTAATAATAATAAAAGGAAAAAAAAAGAAACAGGGCTGATTCCTCAGGAAAGGCGATGAAAACACTAAAAAGGAAGTGATCACCCCCACCCCTGACTTCTCAGGAAGAAAGATGAAAAACACAAAAGGGAAGTGGGAAGTCAAGCCAGACGTTGTTGGATTTCTGGGCTGAAGTGTCTTACTAGAAACAATATACATAAATCCATCTGAATGGGAGGTATTACACAAGCACATAGCAGTAAAGCACAGACTAGCAGTGATGACTCTCCCCACAGCCAGTACAGGCTCAATGTGGTGTAGCAAACATGAATTGCACATGCAAGTAGTGACATAACAAAGAGTATGTCTCAACATGGTGTTGTTAAAGATTTCTAGGAGTCCTAGAAAAAGGGTATGTAAAAAACAATCACACATACACCTCCTTTGATAATTAAGAGATAGTCCAAAACCATTGTCCATTACTTCACATGTCAGGGAATCCAATGATCCCTGCAAGTTTTTGAAATCTTGCAACAGTCTTTTTATATGTTAGGGAATCCAGTGATTCCTATAGATTTTGAAGAACTGCAACAGTCTCATCATGTCTCAGGGAATCCAATGATTCCTGAGGGTTTTAAAGTCCTGCATCAGTCTCATTAACATCAAAAATATTTGGTGTCTATGAGTCAATTGTCATAACTATCATGCTCTTTCAGGGGTGGGCACAATCAGTGATGGAACCACCAGATGTTTCTTAGATCTTCTTCATTTCAAAGTTCTGCTCCATCTTTCTCCAATGGACAAGGCAAATATGGCTCATTGGCACCCATCTGATTCCTTTTCCATCTGTAGAAATACACTCAAACCCTCTCCCCCAAGCAGTTAACCTATCTGGTCCCTTCCATTCACCACTTTCTGATCTCTCCATATCACCTGGCAATTATCTAAAGATAGTGGAGCTGCTTGCACTGGACACTGCCCTTCCAGTGGATTATAAAACCTGTCTGCCAGAGCCAATGCATCTTTGTCAAATATCAAGAAGTTAATTGTATAAAGAGCTAAATTTAGAAGTTCTCTAGGGTTACCCATGGCTCCCCCTTTCTTTTGTTTTTGGAGGAGTATCTAGATGTCTCTGTTTCTCCTCTCTAGTATTGCTTGTCCTTGAGGATTAAAGGGTATGCCAGTGGTGTGTAAAATCTGACACTATGCACAAAAGTGTGCAAAATTTTTAGAAGTGTATGCAGGTGCATTATCTGTTTTTATTGTTTGTGGCACACCCATAATTGCAAATGATTCTATAAGGAATTCAGTGATGACTCGGGCTATCTCTTTTGCTGCTGGTATTGCAAAAGTGAATCCTGAAAAGGTGTCTACTACTACATGGATAAAAGACAGACAACCAAAAAGTTTATAATGAGTCACATCCATTTGCCAAATTTCATTGGGTCTCAAACTATGAGTGTTCTTCCATGGAGGGAGTGTAGGAGTGTGGAAAGGAAGGCAAGCTGTACAGGCTTTTATTATGCTCCTAGCTTCCTCTCTTGTTATTCCAAACTGTAAATGTAAAGCTCAAGCAGCCTGATGATATTTAGAATGAGATTCTTGAGCTGCCTGAAATAAAGGAGTATTGGCCAAAATGGTTAGAAGGCTATCTGCCTTTGAATCAAAAATAGGATCTGGAGGTCCACTATGTAAGTGGAAATGCAAGATATTAACCTTACCTAAATGCTTTATCATTTGCTCTTGGAGTTCATTGAAGCCCAAGAATATCATTATAACTCTGGGATGGTTTCACTGCATACATTAATTTGTGCATTGGTATAAAAGGTGTATATGTGGTCAGATCTTATCCCAGATAATTATATTGGTTGCTTAATGGCCTTTAATAAAATCCTAGCCACAAGCACTGGGTAAGGAGTAAGGCTTTGTTCTGGTTGTGCTGGAAGGTTCACCTATTCTTATCACACTGTCTCCTTGATGAAGTTTTTAGTAGCAAAAACTGATATTTCCAAGGGTTTTTGAGTGGCTCTTTCACTCACATTGGATAAAGCCAGTTCAACTTCTTTCAAAGCCTCTTGAGCTTCTTTTGTAAGCTAGCGTGGTGAGTAAAGCACTGTCTCCCTTTAAAATGTCATATAGTGGTTGCAATTGACAGATAGTCAAGCCTAATACTGGACACATCCATTGGATATCTCCTATCAATTTCTGAAAGTGATTTAAGGTATTTAGCTCCTCTGTTCTTAAAGAGAGTTTTTGTACTGTAAGCACCTTAGGGTATACTTCATATCCTAAATATTGAAAAGGAGCATTCCTTTGAATTTTTTTCTGGAGCTATATGCAATTTGTAGTTCTTTAGTGTTTCTATGGTCTTTTGTAGGTATGCTTCTAACATTTGTTCCTAAGGTGCACATCCCAATATATCATCCATGTAATGTAATGACATTACTTTTGGAAATGCTTTTCTTACTGGAGTAAGAGTAGTAGCAACATAAATTTGACACATATTAGGGCTATTTTCATCTTCTGTAGCAAAACTGTCCATTCATATCTTTTATAAGGCTTAGCTAAATTAACGCTGAGCACTGAAAAGGCACATCTTTTCATATCCTCCTTATCTAGAGGGATAGAATAGAAACGATCCTTAATATCTATAACCCAAAGAGGTCATTCTCTAGGTAAGTGGGTAGGAGATAGAAGTCCAGGCTAAAGAGTTCCCATAATTTCCATCTGTTCATTTACTTTTCTTAAATCAATCAACATCCTCCATTTTCCAGATTTCTTTCTTACAACAAATACAGAGAATTCCAAAGACTTACAGAAGGTTGTAATTGTCCTTGGTCAAGTTGCTCCTGTATAATATCTAATAAGGCCTGAATTTTATCTTTGGCTAAGGGCCACTGATCTATCCACACTAGTGTATCAGTTTTCCATAGAATAGGAACAGGTAAGAGTATGGGAAGGCCTTCAACAGCAGCCTTGCCTAAAAAACCAAAGTACTCATTTGTAATCCTAATTGTTGTAAAATCCCTCTTCCCCACAGATTGATGGGAATTTGTCCAACTATAAAAGGAGTAAAAACTCCTGTTTCACCTTCAGATTCTCCTACGCCAGACATGTAGGTGTCTGCCTTAATCATTGCCCAGTGGCTGGGCCAGCTTGCACCTTTAATAACTGTATGATCTGCATCTGTGTCTACCAATCCTTCTAATGGTATGGTATGCCATTTATATAGATACTGAGCACAGGCTGATCAGCTGTAACTGCTGCAGTGCAGAATATTTCTGGATTCTGTTGCTTGTAGTCAGAATCTGGGCAACTATCACTGGATTGATTATTAGGAGTCTATATCAGTAAACCTGATGCTACTGTTTTTCCTGGTTGATAAGGCACACATTGTCTATCTGTATTAGTGACTGGGGTATTATCTACACATTCCCCATTTTCCCACATCAGTGTATGGATGAACACTGTTTTGTAAGTAATGGTCAAGCCTACTGTGCCTGGAGGCAAGGGATCCATAGGCTGGAGAAGATTTCACCTCTCCCAGGGGTATTTCAGTAGTCTCAGCTGCATACAACTCTATTTTCCCCAATTGTAATCCATTTCTCCCATCAGATTGCTTCTTGGCTGATTGGTCTCATCTGAGTACTGAACTTCTAAATACTCTCCAGTTTTAACTTTGGCTGCCATCATGCCCCAAGAATTTTTTGTGTTTTGGGCTCTGGAACTGGATCACCTATCCCATTTCCCTAAATCAATCTACATTCTGATGCCCAATGGAAGCCTCTGTTGCATTTTGGACATGGGGTTTTGGGTCTTGTTTTCCCATCCTGTTTTCTCACTCTGTCTCTGTGTCAACATTGAGCTTTCAGATACCCTATTTTACCACAATGAAAGCACTGATGTGTCTCTCTGGAAGTCCCTTGACAAAAGGGACCATGTCTTCCCATGTTCAGATCTTAGAAAGTCTGCATCATGGCCTGGCTATAAAAGGTATTTGTGCCCACTGTGGCACAGCGACTTACAATATACACATCTTGTTTAATCCTAGTATAATTCTTCTATAACCTCGTTAGCATATAAATTTCAAAATTATAACATTTTTGGCAGTACATATTCATAGGTAATTTTTTTTTACAACATTATCCCTTCTACTCTGCTCTGTTCCAAATATTCCCCTCTGTCCCTCCACCCCTCCAGGCATTCCCATATATATTAAATATGTTATAGTATATCCTAGATACAATATATGTGTGCAGAACCAAATTTTTGTTGTTGTTGTTGTTGTTGTTGTTGTTGCAAAGGAAGAAATGGATTCGGAAGGTAAAAATAACGTGGGAAGAAAAACAAAAAAAGCAAACAGTTTACACTCATTTCCCAGTGTTTCTTCTCTGGGTGTAGCTGATTCTGTCCATTATTGATCAATTGGAACTCGATTAGATCTTCGCTATGTTGAAGATATACACTTCAATCAGAATACATCCTCATATAGTATTGCTGTTGAAGTGTATAATGATCTCTTGTTCTGCTCATTTCACTAAGCATAAATTGATGTAAGTCTGTCCAAGCCTATCTGTATTCATCCTGCTGGTCATTTCTTACAGAACAATAATATTCTATAACATTCACATAACATAATTTACCCAACCATTCTCCAATTGATGGACATCCATTAATTTTCCAGTTTCTAGCCACTACAAAAAGGGCTGCCACAAACATTTTGGCACATACAGGTCCCTTTCCCTTCTTCAGTATTTCCTTGGGATATAAGCCCAGTAGTAGCACTGCTGGATCAAAGGGTATGCACAGTTTGATAATTTTGGGGCATAATTCCATATTGCTCTCCAGAAAGGTTGGATTCTTTCACAACTCCACCAACAATGCATCAGTGTCCCAGTTTTCCCACATGCCCTCCAACATTCATTATTATTTGTTCCTGTCATCTTAGAAAATCTGACAGGTGTGTAGTTGTATCTGAGAGTTGTCTTAATTTACATTTCTCTGTTCAATAGTGATCTGGAACACTCTTTCATATTTTTCAGGAGCCTAATTTTTCTCAGACTGTCTCTCCTGGATCTATTTTTGTGGTCTGTTGTCTTGACATTTTTTTCCATTGTTTCATTTTTCTGGTTTTGCCTGACTGCTTCTTGGTTTCTCCTTGAGTCGATCAATTCTACTTGGTCGATTTTGATTTTCAATGATGTATTTTCTTCACTCATTTTTTTATATCTTTTTTTAGTTGTCCAATTGAGTTTTTAAGTGAGTTTTTTTCTTCTATGGAATTTTTTCAATTTCCTCAATTTTATTTTTAGAAAGTTATTTTCTTTTTCAAACTCACTAATTCTGTTTTTCTTGGACTTGTTTACCTTTTCCAATTCACTAATTTTGTTTATCAATGATTTTAATTTCTTCATCCACTCTGTCTTTAAATGTATGGGATGACTTCTCCAGACTCTCTTGCCAAATTTCCCTTTCCTTTTCCAATTTCTCTTCTAGCTCTCTCGTGAGAGCCTTTTTCATTTCCTCTGTGAGAGTTTTGTGTATTGAGGAACAGATCATATCCCCCTTTGGGGATTCCTCTGGAGACAGTCTGTTTTTATTCTCCTCAGGGTTTGAATTATGCTCTCTGTCCATATAGAAGCTGCCCATAGTTAGATCCCTTTTGAATTTTTTTGTTCATTTTGTCAGAGAAGAATCAAAGAAAACAAACTAACTAAAACAAAAACAAAACAAACAAACAAACAAACAAAAAACAATTGGTCTGCTTTTTTGGTGGGGGGAGGGATGGAAATGGATGGTGTTACCAAGCTTCCTCTATAGACTGTGGGATATATAGTGAGGCACCAACAGGATAGGGATGGCTGCACTGCATCTGTGCTCTGAGACTCTGAGTCTCTGAGGCTCTAATTACATGCTGAGTCACTCTGAGTAGGGGTGGGGGTGCCAGCTCCTGAGAGACACTAGCTTTTTGGGGTTTTATTCTTTACTGTGTTCACAGGTTCTCTTCTGATCCTGGTTTGCTGCCAAGACGGAATATCCACACTGGAGTAAAGGTAATTCCACTGAAACAGCAAAGATAGCACCCCTTCCCCCTCTGGTCTGAGCTGTGTGAGCTGCCTGCCTTGCTCTAGTTACTTGCCCTCAGCCTGCGCCCAGTCTGTTTGTCCCCTCCCCCGAGCAAAAACAGACCTTTTCTGATGAATTTCAAGGATGTCTTCTGTTGGTAATTATTTGTGGGTTTTTTTCTGGTCAAGCATTAATTCTGAGGCTTGTCATGAATTCTGAGAGAAAACATGGAGCTCAAGCAGCTGTGTGCCTCCTCTGAGCCATCTTGGCCATAAGTTTCCTCATTAGCATTTTCTTTAGCAAGTTGCCTTATCATAATTTCTGTTGCTGCATTTTCACCAATAGTTAGTATGACAGCTGTCTGCAGACATCTCACAAAATAAGCAAAGGGTTCATTTGTCCCTTGTGCTATTTTGTGAAGACCTCTCCCTTGTGTTGGTTACCTGGGATAAAACACCATGCTTTGATAGCATCAGAAGCAATTTGCTCATATGCTGCTATGGGGTAATTAATCTGTGCTGAAGTGTCTGCATAAGAACTTACACATGTTAATTGGTCACAGATGATTTGTGTATTAACTCCAGTTTGCCTATTTCATTGAGCTTGTATCCCACAGAGTTCATTATATTCAGAGAGCCACAACAAGTTTTGTCCAGGTTCTAAGATTGTCATTGCTATATATTTCCAGTCCCTAGGGGTTAAAATTACATAAGCCAAATTCTGTAATGACATTTTAACATAAAATGATGTGGCCCCATAAAGAGTGCAAGCCTTTTTCAGGTCTTTGATAATTTCTAGATTAAAAGGAGTATATCATCTCCTTTCTTGACCTGTAGAATTAAGCTCTTCAATAACAGGATACATTTCTATTCTTAAATCATCTGGATTCTTTCCTTTCTCTTTGGGTTTAAGTAGTGACTTTTGCGATTGAGTCATAGGAGGGGGTGATTGCTTGGGGAAGCTGCTGATGATATCACTTCCCTTCCCATTCCTCTTCCTCCTTTCACCCAGGAAGATGAAGTTGATGGGGGAGGTTCTGCCTGCTTAGGTGTAGGCAAAGTTGAAGCTGGTATGTGAGAGTGAGAATCATCACTCTGTTCAAGTTCATTTAACTCCTCATGACCTCTGTCAAGATTTCTATTATCCTCTTCAGTCTCTTCCTCTTTCTCCTCACACTTCCTTATGTGACTATTCTTAAAATTTTTCTTTTTTCCTAGAACATGTGGGATTCTTTAAGGCCAATTGTATTATATTGTATATAGAATGTTTTCTTAGACATTGAATCAGGACCTTTATCATTGTAATATTCACATAGTTGATCTCCTACTAGTTTCCATTTTATCAGCCTCTATATTTTCTTCCTTGAAGAACCAAGGGGATGTGCATTCTAATGTAGCCAAGAGTCCACCAATCTGATCCTAAGTTACAATCAAACTTGTCTCTTTATCAACCTAAGTATGTGTGCTATTGAGCTTCCACAGGGTGGGGTGGGGTAGAATCTTTTCCTAATATCTGCCACATTTCAGCTAGAAAGCAAGAGTTACTAGTTTAGCTCTTAACAAAGTAAGTTCCCTGTTTGTCTATTAAAATACTCACCTTATTTCCTGGTCACAGGGATTTCTTCAGTGAAATTAGGGTACTTGGTCTATGTTGGGTGCCAAATATAAAGTACACACTAGCTCTCTGGAGGGCCTCAGGGTCAGTCATAGTCAGGATGAAATAAAGTCCTTGGTCTTTAGGTGGAGAAGTGAAGGATACAGGAAAGCTGCCATGTGGCTTGCCAAAGATATCTCTCCTGGATTCTGGAGTCTAGAATCTCCAGCCTCTCTCCTCTTTGTCCTGCCTCCAAGTGATTCTGCCTATCTCCCTCCCCCTCCAATCCTTGCCTCTTATCTTAACACCATTCAGCAAGCACCAACAGTGAGAAGAGCCATTTATCTAAATATACTCTAATGGAGTCATTGTCTCACATAGAATAGGTAATTAGCCTTAAGTGCTTGATTGTCTGATTCAAACATACCTTTTTGGAGTTTCAGACCTTTACAATATAGCATTGGAGTTAATTGTTCTTTAAATGTTTGGAAGATTTCACATTTAAATCCATCTGGTCCTAGGGATATTTTTAGGGAGTTGATTAATAGCTTGTTCTATTTCTTTTTTTTTTCTTTTCCTAAAATGGTACTATGTAACTAATTTGCTTCTTCCTGTGTTAATCCAGGCAACCTATATTTTTGAAGGTATTCACTCATTTCATTTAAGTTATCAAATTTATTGGCATAAAGTTAGGCAAAGTAACTCCTAATTATTGCTCTAATCCAAAGATATCTTAAAGAAGGGAAAGGGACCTGCATGTGCAAAAATGTTTGTGGGCAGCCCTTTTTGTAGTGCTTAGAAACCGGAAATTGAATGGATGCCCATCAATTAAAGAATGGTTGAATAAACTGTGGTATATGAATGTTATGGAATATTATTGTTTTGTAAGAAATGATCAGGAGGATGATTTCAGAGAGGTGTGGAGAGACAAACATGAACTGATGCTAAGATAAATGAGCAGAACTAGGAGATCATTATGTACTTCAACAATAATACTATATGATGATTAATTCTCTTGGACATGGCTCTCTTCAACAATGAGATGATCCAAATCAGTTCCATTTGTTCAATAATGAAGAGAAGCAGCTACACCTAGAGAAAGAAATATGGAAAATGAGTGTTGACCACAATATACATTTCCACTCTTTCTTATTGTTTGCTTGCCTTTTTGTTTTCCTTCTCAAGATTTTTTTTCCTTCTTTCTAGATCCGATCTTTCTTGAGTAGCAAGATAACTGTATAATTATGTATACATATATTGTATTTAACATATGCTTTAACATATTTAGTATGGATTGGACTACCTGCCATCTAGGGGAAGGTGTAGGGGAAAAAAGGGAGGAAAAAAGAGGGGGACAGAAGGTTTTGTAAGAGTTAATGTTCAAAAACTACCCATGCATATGTTTTGTAAATAAAAAGTAATAATAATAAAAAAGAAAAGAAGTGAAGAGCAGGATGCTCTCAGAAAACAAAAACATGAAAAGACTTCTATGAACTGAAGCAAAGTGAAATAAGCAGAATCAGAAGAACATTCTACATAATAACAACAATATTGTATAATGATGTACTATGAACAATTTAATTTTTCTCAGTAATACAATAAGACAATTCAATAAGATTTATGATGAAAGGTGCTGTCTATATCCAGAGAATAACTTGTAGAACCTGAATGCAAATTCTTTTGTTCTTTACTTTTTTATTTTTCTTGAAATTTTCATGAAATTGTGTTTTGCATGATTACACAAGTATGACATATCAAATTGGTGTTTTTTCAATGGGAAAGGGAGAGAGTGGAATTTGGGAGAGAATTTGAAATTCAAAGTTCAAAAAAAGAATGTTTTACATATCACATATTACATATAATTGGGAAAAATAAAATATTAAATAAGTTTTTTAAAAGAAAGTTTTAGTTACCACATTTTAGAAAGATAGTGATGAACAAAAGTGAAACCAGAGGAGAGCAGCCCTTGTAGCTTTGAACTGATACTTTATGAGAATAGCTTGAAGGAAATGGGAATATTGAGCTTAAAGAGAAAAGAAGACTATCTTTTTGCTACTTTTGTTTATGTCCTCATGTAAATACTTCAGTGTTGGAATTCACATAACTATTCAAGTTCTCCTTCTAAGTCTTCTTACTACAAAACTCTCAAATAATCTGTTTTCTCTCAAATAATATCTGTCTCTCCAAACATTTCTATGAACATATATTTCCAGGATATTTCTATCCACCTCACATAAGCTATCATTAATAACATATTCTTCATATAGTAGTATGTATATCCATGATTTCTCACTATTTTATTGGGAACACATATAGTATCTTGCCTTCCATTATTTGATATGTTTTGTATCATTTTCCTCCACTTCTAATTTCCATTGAGAGTCCTATGACACTAAGTTAATTCTCTTCCTTTTCCTGTCTCTTAGTTCTTATTCTCAGAATCTATTAAATAAAATGTGATCAATTAAGTTCTGAGAATTTGTCATAGCTTAATAGGACATGTCTATCTCATATAAACTTTTTTAGAACTAGAATTTGTTGGTAAATATTTAACAAATGTCTTTCCAGAAAAAAACAAACAAACATTCACATCATAATTTTAAGGTTAATCATGTTCTTATGCCTAGACAATCAATAAAACAATAAATCAAGACTTATTTGTAGTGTCTGCTAATTTAAAATATGTAAATATTCACATTCAATATTTAATAATCATGTTTTGGGAACAGGTAGAGAATGTAGCACACTACTGCTTAGAGGCAATATTCATTACATAGTTCTTCATTTTAGTGTAAACTGAAATAAATTCCATCAGTCTGTAGGACTGAAAATTAAACCTACTTAAGAATTTCAGGACTAGACATCTTATCACCCAGCTCCTTCTTTCAAATAGCACCCATTGTATAGATAAATAAACTAAGGCAGAATAATTATCCAATATACATGGTTATGCATACATATATAACAATGATACATAGTACATTAGGACAAAAATATATCCCTCTGAGTCCTAATTTTGTGTTTTTCTGACTTAACAAAATTATCTTTCAATTTGTTACACATTTGCTTGTTTTTTTTTTTTTTGTTTGTTTGTTTGTTTGTTTTTTGTTATTCTACCAAACTACTCACTCAATTTGGCAGAGCATTTCATTCAATTTACATTAAAGGTCTGGCTTTAATTGTGTAATATTCCTATTAATAATGTCTATTTAAGTTTTCTGTTCAAATTCCCCAATGTTAAAATGTCTTTGAAACTTAAAACAAATGCAAATAACAAAAGGAGTGTGGGCAGGAAAGGGGAAAAAGTTAGCTTTTTTGTGTGGCTTGGGATGAAAAAAAATTGCCTTGGTATGCTAATGCTTACACTATTAAAATGAATAAAGATAAAAAAGTTTAAACTGACAATGTTGGGTTATACTCTTGGGCCATACAATTCTGCTCCGAGGCAATATGCTCCCACCACCTCAAATGGCACAGATGAATCAAAGACCCAAGAGGTTATGTTAAATTTAACTGTATAGTGAATAAAGAAGGAAGAAAGAAGAAGATTTGTCCAGTTGTTTAAGTCATGCCCAAATATGACTCCCCATTTGGGTATTTCTTGGCAAGGATACTGGAATGCTTTCCCATTTACTTCTCCAACTTCTTTTACAGATGATCAAACTGAGGCAAACAGAAATAACAGACTTGCTCAGAGTCACACAGCTAGTAAATGTTTGAGGCTATATTTAAATTAAGGTATTATTGACTCCAGTCCTGGCACTTTATCCATTTTGTCACCTAGCCATACCTAATCAATCAATAGGATTTATTAATCATCTATTGTTGGGCAGGTTTTATGCCGGGTTCTAGAGAAAACAGGAAAAAAATGAAATATGCCCTGCTCTCAATAGGCTTACATATATACATATAAGCAGATATAAAGGAAATATAAAATGAATATCAGCTAATTTCAGGAAAGAGACATAATACCTTCAAAATTGACTGCTGCAAGGGATCTGGGGTTTTTGTTGGTATTGGTTTGGTTAATCACTCTACTGATTTCATATTTTAACCTTCCATGTTTTATTAAATAGGCACAATATATCTATTTGTATCTATTTATCTACCTAGGTGCCTATCTATTACATACACACATATATACATACATACACACAAATATATAAAAACAAGAATATATTAGGAGAAGGGAAGGTCCAGGAAAAATAAGGTGTTGTTTTTAACTCACGTCAGGAATAGTCATAAGCCCCCCTTTTCCTCTCAATGAAACATAACTCCTTGGCAGATTTCTGCTACTGAAAATCAATCAGTAGTCATAATTCTGAGGCAAAGCACTTGCATATTTACCTTGAAGGAATTGTAGTACATCAATTTGTAAAGCTATGCTCTGGCTAGTCCAAACCAGAGCAGTCTAATCCATGCAAGCCTATAGATCCAGATCTCTTCCAGAGAGCTGTTCTTTGGAGTTATGACTTTGAATGAAATTTTTAAAAAAAGAGAGGGAGAAAGGTGTTAAGTCTGTATACCCAAAACATAAACAAACTAAGATTGAATAGAGACACATTTTTTCCTGCTAATCAAAGTGCCTGGGTAGTGTGCCTAGCCATATGAAGTGGCTAGCTAGTCAAATGATTAAGGTATCTGCTTATCAATGAATGCTTCCTACCAAAAAACCCAAATCTTCCTAGAATTCTAAGCATCCTCAGCCCCATTGTGAGTTACCCAATAATTGTAATGTATGGGAATGATAGGTAGATAAGTGGAAAGACAGATAGAGATAGGTGATAAATATATTACATAAATAAGAGAAGAAAGAGAAAGGGAATGAGAGAAGAAAGTGTGTGTGTGTGTGTGTGAGAGAGAGAATTTGTAAATTTCTTACTGTGTCAGACATCGTACAAACCAGTAGATATATAAATACAATCAAGTAATAATAGCCTGACTTTGAGGAAATTATATGCTAAAGGTAGAAAGATTATATGATGGAAAACTGGAAATGACATGCGAATGGGAAGGTATCCTAATGATAATACAAGTGGAAAGAAGATACTGGAGAGTCCATATATAAATGAAGGGAAGCATGCCTAAGATTCCTTCCTATTATTGGTGGTCCCATAAAAGTAATCATTAATGAGGAGAAAAGGTCCCTAATGTGGGAATTTCTTAGAGTATCAAATGTGGCAAGTGAGGAAGAGGATAAATTCTCTCTAACCAGCTTTCACAACTGGCAGAAGCAGAACAAAGAGCATTACATGCGACCACATGGCATATGAACAAATTGAGCATCCATGTCATTATGCATATTAATTATTTGCAAAAATTATTTTAAATTAAAACACGAATATAAAAGAAGTGTTAATATTACATGAGACCCAAGGATCTTGCCCAGTTCCTGTAATGAATGCATGTATTCCACTTTAAAGGCCACAAAATAGGAGATAGACTCTATATATTGAAACAATACCTGTCTAATTCTACAAAAATTCAAGTGACCATCTCTGTAACTCCCCAAGAATTTGAGCAGCCACAAACCCTGGTCTGACCTCCCAAAATGTTAAAATTAAAAAAAAAAAAACAAAAAAAAAAACTTAGTATCAAGGCTACTCTCTGTCTCTTGGACCTATATAGTCTAATTGAGCATTGCAAAAAGGTAAGGTTTGGGATTAATCTTATCAGAAAACTATCCTTTTCGCCTTTACACTTCTCAGGTGTCTCCTTAGTGAAATAGTTTGCATTTTAGTGCTACTTGATGTCAAGCTTGACTCCATAGAGTTTCTAGAAAGAGGTCTATGACTTGTATAAAAAATCAGACTCAGTTTTGTTTTAAGGTAAGACAAGAACTTACCTCATTCCCAACTCAAAAGCTGTTTGAACTTTTTGTACTTTAAGGATATTTTAAAATTTATATAATTTTCCTTGACTTGTATTTACTGTTTTCCTTAGATGAATAGGCTTACTTTTTATTTCAGTTTTGGAGGAAATGGGATTTTACCATTAAGAGTGATCAGGGAAGTGATTTTTGTTTTAATGGAATAAAGGAACCATTTCCATAGAATAACAATAATATAAATAATAAATGATGGCATATGAAATTGCAAATCTATTGTGTACAACTTGCTATTTGTTTTAAAATATAATAAAATTATCTTATAAATTTCTTCTTCCCTTTTTTCCTCTTCCCTTCCCTTGCCCTAGAAATATTACCAATAGATACAAATATGCTTATATAAAATCTTTCTATACATACTTCTATTTTATCAGTTCTTTCTCTGGATGAAGATAGCATCTTCCTTTATAAGTTCTATGTAGTTAATTTGGATATTTGTGTTTGTTATAATAACTTATTCATTCAAAGTGTTTCTTAAAGTAATATTGCTCTTTCTATATACAGAATTCTTTTGGTTCTGCTCATTCCACTCTTCATTATTTCATGAAAGTCTGACCACGTTTTTCTAAGATCATCAAATTTATCAGCAAGAGAGATAGTAGTTGTGATAGTGGTTGTAGTAGGCAATTTGGGGACCTAGTGGCTCTAATTCCTTAGTTCAAATCTGACCTCAGATACCAGCTGTGTGAACCAAAAAAAGTCACTTAACTATGTTAGTTTCATTTTCCTCATCTATAAAATATACCTTATTATCTTTGCCAATAAAATTCCAAATGGGTCATGAAGACACAACTGAAAATAAGTGAACAACAGTAACCACTTTTTTATATTTTCTGTACTTTCTATGGTTCTAACCTACTGATCTTATTATTCCCCAAACTCAGAATTCTGTCTCTTATATCTTTGCCTTATCAATCTCTGTCCTTATGAAAGGAATATTTTCTTTCTTCACTTCCACCATTTAGAATCCTTAGCGTTTTTCAAATCTTTATTAAGGAACTATTATCATTTAAATCACCTTCTTGATATCCATAAATGTTAATATTTTTTTCAATTCAACTTATATTAAATTCTTTATCTACATTATTTATGTATTCATGATTTACTTTTTTTTTCTTATAATTCAACTGATACTGGAAACATTTACCTATATTGCCCATGTATTCAAATGTGTTTCCCCTTCAGTAGAATGAATGCTCCTTGAGAGTAAGGCTTATTTTTCATGTTGTTTAGGTATATACAATACCTCACACATTTATGCCAAATTTATACTAACAGATCCCACCTTAGAACAGGTCTTCATTATCATTTATCTTAACAATAATTTATTTTTGTCCCACATGAACTCCCTTTTTTTAGTAACTGGTTGTTGTTATTGTTTGTCCTTTGTTCTCAAAGAAGACCATGACAATAGAGAAGTGATGCCAAGATGGACAAATGAATTAAATTTAAGTGAGAGAAGGCTATGCAAAAATACCATATCCTTTTTGCCATTTGAGTCCAGTGGCAAGATATAGAACAAAAGAACTGGAGATGACCCTGGAAGCAATGGGAGGCTTAGCCTTTTTAAGCAAAAGTCTTTAACAAGTCTCAGTTTGACTGAGGCAACACCGACTTACTTTTACCATACAGACTTTTCGGGTTTGCAAATTCTTTTGCACTGGACCTGTGCCAACCAGAAGGGATTCCCACCCCAGTTCTCCATCACTAGACTCATTTGTACTTCATCAAAAGCACTGATTCAATTGAGCTCACCTTCACAGTGTTGTTCTTGGGATTGTTCTAGGGTCTGAAGATTCAAAGAAAAACTCCAGAACTGTGTGCAGTTGGCCAGAAAAACCAAGGAACTTAGTCTCCTGTACTACTCAAGTTTCAAGGATTTTCAGTTCATCTGAAAAAATAATTGAATATAATATTATTACTACTAATCCCTTTAATCTGTCCCAAATATCTCTGTTAGAATTTTTTCACATCGATCTGATCATGTCATTTCTAAGTTCAAATATTCAATAATTCCTGATTACTCTTCAAGCAAAATTCAAAACCCTTTGACATTCAAAACCATTCAAAATATGGTACAATATTTTGTTTTATTTCTTATTAATTTTTCAATGCACCAGATAACATTTTAAAAATCAAGAGGAAAGCAGTGAAACTTTAAACAATACACTTTTACATTTTATACACTTTATAAACTTTACACTTTATACACTTTAAACAGTAAATATGAAAAGACATGAAAAGAATTGCATAAGATGAGCAGGTAGAAGTATGAGCACTCACACTGTATGCAGCTCTTTTAAATTGCTTTTTCTTTTTCTTTTTGTGTATATATACATATGTGTATGTATGTATTTCCAGTTACATGGAAAACATTTTTATTTGTTTTTGAACATTTGAGTTTTAGATTCCCTTCCTTCCTTCCTTTCTGCCC